>NC_089490.1:280995481-281295481 GCF_036850765.1 Saccopteryx bilineata | reverse complement strand
CACATGGGTTGGACACATTTTATAATAGTGAAGGGCAGTGAGGTTAAACACAGTACTAGATTAAATGATATTTGTTACGTCATTGGGATGACCTTCGGGACAGTGATCAATGTGACCAAACAATGAGCAGGGATATTGTAACATGTGCACAAAGAAAAGAAAACATTTCAGATTTGATTATTTTTAAGTTTAGAGAGTGCAAGATGGGAAAGAGAAAGGCCCTCTAATTAAGAGGTTAGCACTTCCCAGGTTCTTATGATAATTCCCTACGACCTGAGCTGCTCTGCCCATTTCCAGCGAATGTGATTTCATCCCCTGCTGGCCTTAAAGAAGTTTGCACATAAAACAGTATACCCAGTTCCGTCCCTTAAATTCACCAACTCATAAATGAGAAGGAGAGATATCTGGTGACCCGTCGACTTTCAGTTAGACTGTTTTCAGGGGAGCTGTTTATTAAATTAATTTGTAGATTAGAGTGACGTCACGGAAATGGCGCCGTGAGAAGTGCGTCCGACAGCTCTCCCCTAAATCACAACAAATTTATCAACTAGAAACAGAAAAATTTATCCTCGGAGCATTCCGGAGTTCCACACAAACTGAAAGCAAAAGGACTGTTATCACTTGAATCTGAGAGACGAGGGTGTGGAGGAAGCTACCGCAGCAGCGACGCTCATTCAAGCCGATGCTCATTCAACCCGCGAGGGAGTGCGCCTGCGGTGAGTCAGCCCATATACTTGGGAACCGCGAGCCACCGCGAGCGGCCGCCACGAGCCGCCGCACGCGCGCCCGGTCCGGTTGAGCACCGCTGACGTTCCCAGCGGCCCGCACACTGCGAGTGGGGGTCGCCGGTCACCGGTGCCCGGAGCGCCCCATTCGCGCGCGTGCCTTGGGCATTCCACGCGCCCAGGGCGCCCTGCTGGCCCGCACACACCCAGGGGGCTCCATTATCCTGCGCCTGGTGCGGTCCAGCCGCCAGCGGCGGGGCGAGCGGGAGAGGCTTGGGAGATTCTCTCCGTGGGCGGGGCACCTCACCCAGCCATTCAAGCTAACAATCAAGCATTGGGGGAGGGGCGCGCGCAGGCAGCCTAAAATACCTTCGGAAACACAGCTGCGACCCAATCACTGAAATTAGCTTAACCCATAAAATCTGCGCACCCTCGGTTCTAATTGATAAGATGTCTCTCAGTTCAGCGATCCAAGACAAGAGGCGTGATATTTTTTAGTGCCTCTCGCTAAAGGGGTGGGGGCAACTTCTGATTGATAGAGCCTCCATATTCAGGGATAAACGCTAACAAGAAGGACTTGGCAGATAATAAGGTCTATACTACACTAGTCATAAGCAGAGACTAGTGCCTCTTCTTCCCTGCAAAAACAGGCTACAAAGTGTGGAAAGCCTGGGTTGAGTGGTCCAACTAAATGATAGGCGCTGAACAGTCACCTTGACAACAATTGACTCCCACCCCCGCCTGATTACACTGGAGGCCCTGACTCTCAGAGCCTTTCCCAAAGCCTTGCACTGAGTGGGGATAGAGTGGGGATTTCCCAGCTCTTTGAGCCTCTTACTCCCCAGGCAGAAGCAGTTGCAGCCTTATAGCTGGATCACCAGGCTGCTAATTCAGAAAGGGGGGACTAGGAGAGAGAATCCAGGAAAGCAAACTCTCTCATCGTTGGACCCTGCAAACGCCAACAAGCCTTTACTTCCAGCAAGACTAAAGCCAATTATATGACATTGCCATAGAATCCCATCAACTGCAAATCCCTACCTAAGAGTGACACAGGGGCAGAGCCTGGGGTACAGAGTCACCGACTAGGAAGAGGGAGAGAAAAGAAAAAGGAAGAAGTTAACCTCTCAAAATCAAGAAAAACCCACAGACTTTACAACTTGATCCACTAATTTTTTTTTTTTTGTTGTTGTTGTTGTTTGTTTCTTCTATCTTTTTGCCTTTATTTCCTCCACCTGGTCCTTCTATTCTCTGCCCATCTTATGCTTCCCCTTTCTTGAACTACACTACCCATGAGTGTTGCATTTTATTTTTCTTCTTCATCCTCACCCTCCTTTAAGGTTATACTCCAAAACACTTAACTCTCACTCTCTCCTCTTTTGTTTTTTTTTTGTTTTTTTTTGTCTTGCTTTATTTTGTTTTTTTCTCCTCCTATTTTATTTCTTCCTTCATTTTTCTCTTTTTCTTATTTTTTCCTTTCTATTCGTTTTTTCTTTTCTAATTTTACTTTCCTCCCATATAATCCTCAATCACGAACAAATTAGTTAATTTGGGACTCAAGGCTTTTTTTTTGGCTTTATTTCTCTTTTTTGCTTTTGTTTTTCTTTTTTTTCTTGTTTGTTTATTTTTGTAGCATTTTGGGTCCTCCCAACCCAAGGTCTCCATTGTATTTAGTCTTCGCTCCACTTAATACAACAGATTTTTACTTATTATTTTTTTTTTCTTCTTTATTATTCTTTTTTGGTCCTTTTTTCTGATTCCCTCTTATCCCTCTCATTATATCTCTTAGTTGACCATCACTTACAAGCAAATCATCTTATGCTTGTCTAAGATTTTCTTCCTTTTTTTTTTTTTTTTTTGCATTTAGTAGGTCCCTACTCCCTTTTTTTTGCCCCTTGAACTCTTCACCCCAAATCAGGCCCTCCATTATAGGCACGATATTTCCCTGAGGAGGGGAGAGGAGGGAAAGAGAAGAGAGAAAAAAAGGGAGAAATAATAAATTATTACTGTTTTTTTTTTGTGGGGTGTTTTATCCTTTTTTTTTTTCTTTTTACTCTTTATTAATTCTAATTAGTGCTATCAATAAGACCACCCTCAGATGCCGATAAGAAAGAGGAAATCGAATATTATGGATACAAAAGAAAGAGAGGTAACACAAATAGATGTGGAAAAATCTATGGAGAAAAGACTTAACATATTGGAAGCCTTGGAGCTAAATGACAGAGAATTTAAACTAGAAATCTTAAAAATACTCAGAGATATACAAGAAAACACAGAAAGGCAATATAGGGAGATCAGAAAACAACTCAATGAACACAAAGAATATATTACCAAGGAAATTGAAACTATAAAAACAAATCAAACAGAAATGAAAAACTCAATTCACGAGCTGAAAAACGAAGTAACAAGCTTAGCTAACAGAACAGCCCAGATTGAAGATAGGATTAGTGAAATAGAAGACAAACAACTTGAGGCACAACAGAGAGAAGAAAAAAGAGACTCAAAAATAATAAAAAATGAGAAAGCCCTACAGGAATTGTCTGACTCCATCAGAAAGAATAACATAAGAATAATAGGTATATCAGAGGGAGAAGAGAAAGAAAATGGAATGGAGAATATACTCAAACAAATAATAGACGAGAACTTCCCAAGCCTGTGGAAGGAACTAAAGCCTCAAATTCAAGAAGCAAACAGAACACCAAGTTTTCTTAACCCCAACAAACCCACTCCAAGGCACATCATAATAAAGATGACACAAACCAATGACAAAGAAAAAATTCTCAAGGCAGCCAGGGAAAAGAAGAATACAACATATAAAGGAAGGCCTATTAGATTATCATCAGATTTCTCAGCAGAAACTCTACAAGCTAGAAGAGAGTGGACCCCAATATTTAAAGCCCTGAAAGAGAGGAACTTTCAGCCAAGAATACTATACCCATCAAAGCTATCCTTCAAGTATGAAGGAGATATAAAAACATTCACAAATACAGAAAAGATGAGAGAATTTATCAACAGAAAGCCCCCACTCCAGGAATTACTAAGGGGGGTTTTCCAACCAGATTCAAAGAACAAAAGAAAACAACACCACAAGTAACAGCTCCACCAAGAACACAATAAAACCAAACTTAAACTGTGACAACAAAGGAAAAAAAGGGGGGAGAGGACGGAGATTAACAGTAGCAAAGGATGATGAAGTGCAGAAATACTTATAAGATAGGGTACTACAATGAATATGGTAGGTACCCTTTTCATTACTTAATGGTAACCACCCTTAAAAAAACCACCACAAAAACACTTGACTTAAAAAAGGTAGCAACAGAGGAAAGAAGTATGGAACACAAACAAACAAAAACAAATGATAGAAAAACAAAAGAGAAGAATCAAACTAGATACAAAACTAACAGAAAGCAATTTATAAAATGGCAGTAGGGAACCCACAAGTGTCAATAATTACACTAAATGTAAATGGATTAAACTTACCAATAAAAAGACACAGAGTAGCAGAATGGATTAAAAAAGAAAATCCAACTATATGCTGCCTACAAGAAACACATCTAAGCAACAAGGATAAAAACAAATTCAAAGTGAAAGGCTGGAAAACAATACTCCAAGCAAACAACACCCAAAAAAAAGCAGGCGTAGCAATACTCATATCTAATAATGCTGACTACAAGACAGAAAAAGTACTCAGAGACAAAAATGGTCATTTCATAATGATTAAGGGGAAGTTGAATCAAGAAGACATAACAATCCTTAATATATATGCACCAAACCAAGGAGCACCAAAATATATAAGACAGCTACTTATTGACCTTAAAACAAAAACTAACAAAAATACAATCATACTTGGAGACCTCAATACACCGCTGACGGCTCTAGATCGGTCATCCAAACAGAGAATCAATAAAGATATAGTGGCCTTAAACAAATCACTAGAGCACCTGGATATGATAGACATCTACAGGACACTTCATCCCAAAGTGACAGAGTATACATTTTTCTCTAGTGTACATGGAACATTCTCAAGAATTGACCATATGTTGGGCCACAAAGACAATATCAGCAAATTTAGAAAAATTGAAATTGTACCAAGCATATTTTCTGATCATAAAGCCTTGAAACTAGAATTCAACTGCAAAAAAGAGGGGGAAAAACCCACAAAAATGTGGAAACTAAACAACATACTTCTAAAAAATGAATGGGTCAAAGAAGAAATAAGCGCAGAGATCAAAAGATATATACAGACAAATGAAAATGAAAATACGACATATCAGAATCTCTGGGATGCAGCAAAAGCAGTAATAAGAGGAAAGCTCATATCATTTCAGGCCTATATGAACAAACAAGAGAGAGCCGAAGTAAACCACTTAACTTCACACCTTAAGGAACTAGAAAAAGAAGAACAAAGACAACCCAAAACCAGCCGAAGAAAGGAGATAATAAAAATCAGAGCAGAAATAAGTGAAATAGAGAACAGAAAAACTATAGAAAAAATCAATAAAACAAGGAGCTGGTTCTTTGAAAAGATCAACAAAATTGACAAACCCTTGGCAAGACTCACCAAGGAAAAAAGACACAGGACTCAAATAAATAAAACCAAAATGAAAGAGGAGAGATCACCACAGACATCATAGAAATACAAAGAATTATTGTAGAATACTATGAAAAATTATATGCCACCAAATACAACAATCTAGAAGAAATGGATAAATTCCTAGAACAATACAACCTTCCTAGACTGAGTCATGAAGAAGCAGAAAGCCTAAACAGACCAATCAGCAAGGAGGAAATAGAAAAAAATATTAAAAACCTCCCCAAAAATAAAAGTCCAGGCCCAGACGGTTATACTAGTGAATTCTATCAAACATTCAAAGAAGACTTGGTTCCTATTCTACTCAAAGTCTTCCAAAAAATTGAAGAAGAAGCAATACTTCCAAACACATTTTATGAGGCCAACATAACCCTCATACCAAAACCTGGCAAGGATGGCACAAAGAAAGAAAACTACAGACCAATATCTCTAATGAATACAGATGCTAAAATACTAAACAAAATACTGGCAAACCGAATACAACAACATATTAAAAAAATAATACATCATGATCAAGTGGGATTCATCCCAGAATCTCAAGGATGGTTCAACATACGCAAAACGGTTAACGTAATACACCATATCAACAAAACAAAGAACAAAAACCACATGATCTTATCAATAGATGCAGAAAAGGCTTTTGGTAAAATACAACACAATTTTATGTTTAAGACTCTCAACAAAATGGGTATAGAAGGAAAATATCTCAACATGATAAAGGCCATATATGATAAACCATCAGCCAACATCCTATTAAACAGCATAAAACTGAGGACTTTCTACCTTAAATCAGGAACAAGACAGGGTTGTCCACTCTCTCCACTCTTATTCAACGTGGTGCTAGAAGTTCTGGCCAGAGCAATCAGACAAGACAAAGAAATAAAAGGCATCCATATCGGAAAAGAAGAAGTAAAGCTATCACTTTTTGCTGATGATATGATCCTATACATCGAAAACCCGAAGGACTCCACAAAAAGATTATTAGAAACAATAAACCAATACAGTAAGGTCGCAGGATACAAAATTAACATACAAAAGTCCATAGCCTTTCTATATGCCAACAATGAAATATTAGAAAACGAACTCAAAAAAATAATCCCCTTCACAATTGCAACAAAAAAAATAAAATACCTAGGAATAAACATAACAAAGAACGTAAAGGACCTATATAATGAAAATTACAAAGCATTGTTAAGGGAAATTGAAAAAGATACAATGAGATGGAAAAATATTCCTTGTTCTTGGATAGGAAGAATAAATATAATCAAAATGGCCATATTACCCAAAGCAATATACAAATTTAATGCAATTCCCATCAAAATCCCTATGAGATTTTTTAAAGAAATGGAACAAAAAATCATCAGATTTATATGGAACTATAAAAAACCCCGAATAGCCAAAACAATCCTAAGGAAAAAGAATGAAGCTGGGGGCATTACAATACCTGACTTTAAACTCTATTATAGGGCCACGATAATCAAAACAGCATGGTATTGGCAGAAAAATAGACACTCAGACCAATGGAACAGAATAGAAAGCCCAGAAATAAAACCACATATATATGGCCAAATAATCTTTGATAAAGGGGCCAACAACACACAATGGAGAAAAGAAAGCCTCTTCAACAAATGGTGTTGGGAAAACTGGAAAGCCACATTCAAAAGAATGAAACTCGACTACAGCCTGTCCCCGTGTACTAAAATTAATTCAAAATGGATCAAAGACCTAAATATAAGACCTGAAACAATAAAGTACATAGAAGAAGACACAGGTACTAAAATCATGGACCTGGGTTTTAAAGAACATTTTATGAACTTGACTCCAATGGCAAGAGAAGTGAAGGCAAAGATAAATGAATGGGACTACATCAGAATTAAAAGTTTTTGCTCAGCAAGAGAAACTGATATCAAAATAAACAGCCAACTATATGGGAACTGATATTTTCAAATGACAGCTCAGATAAGGGTCTAATATCCAAAATTTACAAAGAACTCATAAAACTCAACAACAAACAAACAAACAATCCAATAAAAAAATGGGAAGAGGACATGAACAGACGCTTCTCCCAGGAAGAGATACAAATGGCCAACAGATATATGAAAAGATGCTCAGCTTCATTAGTTATTAGAGAAATGCAAATCAAAACTACAATGAGATACCACCTCACTCCTGTTAGATTAGCTATTATCAACAAGACGGGTAATAGCAAATGTTGGAGAGGCTGTGGAGAAAAAGGAACCCTCATTCACTGTTGGTGGGACTGTAAAGTAGTACAACCATTATGGAGGAAAGTATGATGGTTCCTCAAAAAACTGCAAATAGAACTACCTTATGACCCAGCAATCCCTCTACTGGGTATATACCCCAAAACCTCAGAAACATTGATACGTGAAGACACATGTAGCCCCATGTTCATTGCAGCACTGTTCACAGTGGCCAAGACATGGAAACAACCAAAAAGCCCTTCAATAGAAGACTGGATAAAGAAGATGTGGCACATATACACTATGGAATACTACTCAGCCATAAGAAATGATGACATCAGATCATTTACAGCAAAATGATGGGATCTCGATAACATTATAAGGAGTGAAATAAGCAAATCAGAAAAAAACAAGAACTACATGATTCCATACATTGGTGGAACATAAAAATGAGACTAAGAGACATGGACAAGGGTGTGGTGGTTACCAAGGGTGGGGGGGGAGGGAGGACATGGGAGGGAGGAAGGGAGAGAGTTAGGGGGAGGGGGAGGGGCACAGAGAACTAGATAGAGGGTGACGGAGGACAATCTGACTTTGGGCGAGGGGTTTGCAACATAATTTGATGACAAAATAACCTAGACATGTTTTCTTTGAATATATGTACCCTGATTTATTAATGTCATCCCATTACCATTAATAAAAATTTATTAAAAAAATTAATTTGTAGATTAAAGTTTTTTTTTTAATAAGAGAGAGAGAGAGATGAAGGGACAGACAGGGAGAGAGATGAAAGCAACAATTCTTCATCACAGCACCTTAATTCGAGCCAGTGACCCCTTGTGCAAGCCAGTGACCTTGGTCTTCAAGCCAGAGACCATGGAGTCATGTCTATGATCCAACACTCAAGCTGGCGACCCTGGGATTTCAAAGCTAAGTCCTCAGCATCCCAAGCTGATGCTCGACCCACTGCACAACCACCTGGTCAGGCTTGAAAAACATTTTAAATGTGTGAATTATTCCTGGTGAAACTTCAGAGATATACTTACTGTAATGTGATGCCCAAAATGCCCCAATTCAACTTAAAAAAAATGGTTACTCGGGGAATGTCATTTCTGAGCTGGAATTTGACTTTTCAACTGGCTGTGATTGTACCTTGTAGGAACAGTTTGTGTTCAGCATAGAACAAATCAAAACCCATTGGAATTGTCACCATAACCTCTAACTATGGAAGCAAAGGGCTATAAATGTGGTTTCTATTATTTAAAAATCTCCATGTTAGATCTAGTCATGAGATTTACAGCAAATGATATTAAATATCAAGAGATTACAATTCCCTAGGTGCTCAGGAGATTTTGAATCATTTCCTCATATAGACAGCAGATCTCTCTGCTTGTTGTTCTCAGTCATCGAATTCAGATACTTTTTCAAAAATTTTTTTGTTAATGTTCATATTATTTTTTTTTTGTATTTTTCCGAAGTTAGAAGTGGGGAGGCAGTCAGACAGACTCTCACATGCGGTTGACCAGGATCCACCCGGCATGCCCACCAGGGGGTGGTGCTGTACCCATCCCAGGCGTTCCTCTGTTGCACCGGAGCCATTCTAGTGCCTGAGGTGGAGTCCATGGAGCCCTTCTCAGTGCCCAGGCCAACTTTGCTCCAATGAAGCCTTGGCTGCTGGAGGGGAAGAGAGAGATAGAGAGGAAGAAGAGGAGGAAAAGTAGAGATGCAGATGGACGCTTCTCCTGTGTGCCCTGACCGGGAATTGAACCCGAGAGTTCCACATGCTGGGCCGATGCTCTACTGCTGAGCTAACAGGCCAGGGTCCATATTAATTTCTTGATCAGTGTCACCTATTTCTGGTGATGAGTATGTTCTGAAATTGGATAGTACTGATTGTTATACACTCTGAAAATATTGAAAAAACCAGTGACTTGTACAGTCTAAACTAAAGGATGAATTTTGTGATATGTGAATTACATCTCAAAAAAGGTGTAATGTATATTAAAAATTCTTACTCAGACAAACCCTGACATCCTGCTGATAACCTGTCAAGGAAAGGTGCTGGTGGCGTGGGCTATGGCTCAGGCTTTCTCAAAGCTGTGAGCACGTGTGCATAACCAGGACAGTCCTGAGTGATGACTCTCATCATGTTAAGCATTAATGCTGGCTGCTCACTTTCTTCTCCACTCTTAGGTCATAAAGCTAATAGGTATTCTACATCATCCTAACAAGAGAATTGTACTGTGATTTACTAGTTTTGATTTCATGGTAGTATAATAAGTTCTCAACTTAAAGTGCTGTCCAAAATGATGTATGTTTATACTATAATGTCCCTATGAACAGAGTAACATCATTTTTCCATTAAGCTTGAAACAGAATAAAGAAGATTTTAGTTATTTACTTAGGGTCATATAACAGCTTGGTAGTGGAGGGGCCATGGGTCTTAGTACTATCTTTTTCATGTACCTTGGTGACTTGTTACCTGCTCATTTTATTAAAAAGAAATCCAGTCAATTACCAGGATATTTCAATGAAGTTATTGATAGACTAGAGTTTGCATACTGGTGGCCCTTAGGCCAGATATATGTTTGTTTGTGTCTTACAAGACTATGAACACAGGCAAGCATTATGTTAGGTTCTTAAATTGAGCTACTTAGTACCCATTGTCTATTATCTGGCCATTACATGTGTTAATTCCTGGTTCCACCAGCTTTAAGTCTGAGATCTATGCTTTGCTTATTTTAAATCTGAATTAACTCTGAGGCCTGCTTATAACACCACTAAAATGACAATAACAGCCTATACCAGAGTTTACCTGCACACTCTTCCTAGTTAAAACAGGCCTGATTGACTACCAGGGCTAACATAAGTTCTCAGAAGAGTAGCTTTGCTTCATTCTAAGTTTGGTAATATTTGAGGAATTCAACATGGTTTACCAAATATTTTAGCTTCCTCCTTGCAGTTTCTTCTCCTCATGGGAAGACTTTAAGGCATTATTCTTTAGACCTCAAAAGTGGCCATATATACTTGCTTTGTCTAAAAACATATGTCTAAAAATGACATGGGTCGTTTTTAGACAGAAATTTTATTGTCTTGTGGATGGCCTGTCATTTTTCTCCTCTTGCTCCTACTACCAAGGTACTGAGAGTTTTTCCTTATGATTTTGAATTCGTCCCTTCTCTCCTACATTCAGTACCTTGGCCTGTTTGATTTCTACTATGTTAGAGGGTATCTCTGAGTTATTAACTGTCAGATCATTCTTCCTGCCCTTGATGGCTGAAGTCCAGCTTCACCTTTGAATTTTCCAAGCAGAAGGAAAGAGGATATAAACAATCCTGGCAATGAGAAGTAGACATGTCTGGGAGGTGATAAGTTAACAAGGCCAACAGGTTGACTAAAGTTTTGTTGATGCTTGAACCCCATTTCTACCTCTTCCTAATGGTTAATGGGAAGTAATCCCTGAGGCTCTCAAAATCTGCCCCACTAGCCCTGTGCCTCCTGAGTGCTTGCTTCTGATAGTGCACACAGGATGTCTCTATTTATATATGAATGCCAATCCTGTTGCTATTATGTACTCATAATTTTCACTCTCATTAAGCAGCCATTGTGACAAGCTCTGAGAAATGAATGAGGAGAAACAACCTCTCCCAATCTACCCTACTCCTTGCCCTTCCCATATTTAGAACATGGTGCTACCCCTTCCACTTTCCTTTATCATCTTCTTCTGAAGCCCCTGCAGAGAGTTAAACTGCTTTCTGAGATGCTAGTCAAATACTTCATTTTCCTTTTCTGTGTTCAGTTGATGTTTCTTTTCATTCATTCTCACATTGGAGAGTTCAAGTCTCCTCTCTGTAGGCTGACTAACAATCCCATGAGGTAGCTAAGAAGTCTTTGTAAGGCTGTTATCTTTGAGTTGATGCTGGAGATTGAAGTTCCACATGGCAAGCAGCTAGGAAAGGAAGACAGAGGTGAGGTGAAGGGGGGAAACACAGGCTGATACCCACCAGCACAGGCTGGCATCCATGAGAGGAGACTGACATTCATATCAGTTCTTTTTGCCTCTGACTGGAGTGGAATACATACCCTATAAAAGCTGGGTTTTGTCTTAAAGCTAAACAGGTACCTTTGGGCCAGAAATCAGAAAAGCCAAAGTAGGATCCAGGGACAGAGGGAACAGTTGCAGCCCCTTGTGTCTCATGGCAATTTGAGAGTCTGCAACAATGGATATGAGCTAAAAATGGCTGTTCCCTCTTTTCTACTTTCCAAAATTTGCACAAGCATCTCTCTTACGGACCACTTTCACAGGGACATACAAGGTGGGAAAATGTAGGTTTACAGTTGACCATATAGAAAAAGGCATGGAGGTTATGATGATCACAATAGCTTTATTAACACAATGTCACAGTACAACTGTAAACCTCTTCTTTCCCATCCCTGTATAGGCTTAATCAGAGATCAATCCTAATACATTCAATTTCAAAACTTTTGCCTCAGATTATTCTGAGGCATTGAGTCTGGGTAACTTGGGGCTTGGTGGAAGTTATGTACAAAAAGAGGGAAAACAAAAGAAAAGCTGTGATTTAGAGATTGGTAAAAGTTGTCTAAGATCAAGTATATTTCATTTGAGGTGCCGTTAGCCTTTGGAAGCTCTGGTGTGTAAAATGTACTGAGCATTCATTGTAATCCAGAAGTATCTAAAATATTACAACTTTATAAAGCTTTTTTTGAGCTAGACACTGTTTCTCTCAATTTCACGGGTAAGAAAACACACCATCAGGATTAATAAACTTGCTCAAGGTCACAGAGTAACAACAGAACCAGGATTGGAAACCAGGCAGACCTACTCAGGGACCCATGAGCTTTACCGTTATGCAACACTGCCTCACATATGCTGTAGAAGCTGAACTTCCACCTCATCTGTTGCCATGGAAATCAAACAGGCTTGATTTTAACAAACTTCTCTAGCAAATCTTAGAGCCAAAGAATACCAAGGGTAAAGGTGGAGATGGATGCTTTGTGTCAAATATAACAATAACTTCATCATTCTTTGAGGTTTATTCATTTGTTTTCTAAGATGCTCACTAATGAATAGTATTTTGCCAAAAAAAGAAAAAATGCTGACAAAAAACAGAAAAATATGAGATAAACTGAGAAAAACATTAATCATATGTGCCTCAAACCTTGCAAGGGAGTTTCCTCTTCGAAAAAAATTCCTTTTAAGATAAATATCAGATTATTTTGTCAATATTATCTATATTATTAGTAAAAATTACCATAGTTTTATGATTTATGTTCCAGTTCTGCACTTTTATATTTCTGTGTAACAATTTATGACAAATGTAGCATCTTTAAAAGAACAGACACAAATCAGTTATTATCTGCACTCTCTCTGTGGGTCAGAAGTGCAGGATGGCTGAGATAGTTCCTTGTTTAGAGTTTCAGAGACTCGAATCTAGAAGTTAGACAGGCTGAACTTTGATCTGGAGACTTTAAGGAAAAATATCTGCTTCCAAGATCTTTGAGGTTTTTGGCAGAATTGAGTTCCTGGCAGTTAGAAGGCTGAGGTCTTCGCTTTCTTGCTGGTTGTCTGGTTTGGCCAGGGGTTGCCGTCACCTTCCAGAGAACAACTGGTCCTTTCACATGCCTTCCCCTCCCCCATCTATCTGGCAAGAGTCTCAGTGCTTCCAGTTTCTCTGAATTACGCTTGTGCCCCCAGTCAGAGAAATCTCACTTTCAAAGTACAGTGTGGTTAGGTAAGGCCTCCTTAGATAGCCTCCCATTTGTCATAGAAGGTAAAATAATCATGACAAGAACACCAGAGCCTGAATGAAGGTCATAGGACCACCTTAAAATTCCACTTAGCACAGGTTTTATAATCTATGACCAGATAGAAGGACTCAAGCTAAGCAGGTTGGGACAAATTAAGACATGTGCTTACTGCAACTTATTAAGTGAAATGTAGCAATGAAAAAGAGTGAACGTAATGTGACCATTAAGTGAAAATTTATCAACTCTCCTCAAGAAGCTTAACAAAATGTATGACCTACTTTTTGTAATTTGGCCAGGTACAAAAATGAGTCATTCCTAATTCAGGAAGGTTAAGAAACTCTCAGTGAACTTTGTTAAAATTTCATGGAATAGATACTTGTAAAACATTTGCTGCATATTTTGCCCTGGTTTGCCTCTCATAGAGCTTTTCCTAGTATTCTTGATGTGTTTGAATTTGAAATAGAAATATATGTTTCTTTAAATAACATAAACAAATGATATTGGTGAAAAGCCATAGCTGAAAGGTAGTTAAGATAGAATGTCACTATATATATATCTTATTATATTTCAGTTGTTAATATGATTGGAACTCAGAGGGCATTTTTAAAGAACCAGGAAAGTTAGAATCCAGGAGAAGAGGCTATAGATGATGCTTTACTAAAATAGATGACAACTGTGGGCGACAATATAATGTCCCCTTTCTGTCCTGTGTGTATATTTCCTTTATCTTTGCATGTTGGCCACAACCATCTTGAAAATGAAACACCAATGACATTTATCAGTCTATAGAGAATAGAATTTATAAAACATTTCACTAAAAAAATGGAATTCCATATCTAAATCAGTTTAAGAAATCCTCTTCACACCCATTTCTCATTTAAAAAAAATTTCCTTCCTTCCTTCCTTCCTTCCTTCCTTCCTTCCTTCCTTCCTTCCTTCCTTCCTTCCTTCCTTCCTTCCTCTCTCTCTCTCTCTCTCTCTTTCTTTCTTTCTTTCTTTCTTTCTTTCTTTTCTTCCTTTTCTCCTCTCTTTATTTCTTTCTTCAGTGAGAGGAGAGAAGGCAGAGACACACTCTAAATGTGACCTGACTGGGATCCACCTGGCAAGCCCAATAGAGGTGATGCTCTGCCCATTAAAACATTGCTCCTTTACTCAGCAGCCAAGCTCTTCTTAGTGTCTGAGATGGAAGCCATGGAACTGTCCTCAGCACCAGGATGACTTGCTCCAATTGAGTCATGGCTGCAGGAGGAGAAGAGAGAAAGAAAAAGAAGGAGAGAGAGGGGGAGGGAGGGAGAAGTGAGAGGGGAAGGGGTGGAGAAGCAGATGGGCACTTCTGTGTGCCCTGACCAGGACTTGAACCTGGGACTTCCACACATCAGGCTTACGCTACACCAGTGAGCCAACCAGCCAGGGCCTCCCATTTCTCTTTTTGATCTAGATTCTCATCCTTGTACCTGATTGGCTAACTGCCCAATGTAGCTCTTGTAAGGAATCTGTGACCACAAATACAGTCATTCTTGCAAGTAGTGAGGCATTCATTTTAAGCACACTTTAGTACCTAATGATTCCTCTCAAGAGCTCTTGGGGCATTCTCTCAATTATTCCAACAAAGTAGTTCCACTGAATAATTGCCTCAAATTTATATTGAACTGTGCTCTACTAAAACTAACTTTGGTATTGTTCTATTTGAATAACTCTCTCATACTCTCTGATCCTTTCTAGATTGACCCTCTTCAAGATCCTCTTCCTCCTTCTCCCAATAATCATTGTTTTCCACTTCTTTAATGTGTACCTTCAGTTGATGGCAATTTCTTTATCAAGTTATATCACACCCTGTTCTTTAGACATCAGTTTTCCTTGTCATATTTCAAGAAACACATGGTGCTTCTAATTAGAGAACATTTCCTTCTCTATACTTATGAAAAAGAAAACAAAATACTTTATTATACACAATGCTACCGATAAGTCTTTTTAACTTAAAAATAATATTTGAAATTGTTTTTCTAAATCAAGTTTCTAATTTCTAATACTGATATTGATTGTTAACACACATACTCATTACTCTAGATAGGGAACTGAAAAGCTTCTGAAAAGCTGGCAGGAATAAGGAAATAACCCACTGGGAAAATGCAAGGGTCGGATATTGGGGCAAAGAAAAAATATCTTTTTCAAACTTCCCTGGTAATCCATACTAAGAACTAGGAAGGATCAGAGGTTTTATTCTGCTTGCAAGTTAGCAGGCAAGCCTATCACATTTGACAGATGCTATCAATGATATCAGAAGACATAAAATTACTGAGTCAGAGACAAGGACAGTTTATAACTCAAAGCAATGTAAATATCCAAGGTTTAGCATTTGCACTGGTTTCCTGAGTCTCACTTGGTAGCTGACATGACGGGGCTACATAGGCTGCATTACAAGAGAGGAGCCAGGCACTTAGGGAACCCATTTTTTTTTAATAACGGGAAATAAGCCTGTCTTACTTTTGCCTCTGCAGGAGACATTTTCTTTATTACATGGAATAGTAAACAAACCTCTCCTTTGTTCCTGAGGGGCACATTATGTCTGTTTTTTTCAAGGCATTGGCTATACAAACACTTTTGAAGAGATAGTAGAACTAATGCAGTCAGTGCTCATAAAATGTACAGAAATGTGAGAGACCCATGGAGAATTGTCCTCCAAAAATATGTTGTTGAGATTGGAAGAGACAAGTACGAACAGCAGCCTAAGGCCATCTACGCAAAAAATGCTGATGCAAAGATTCAAACCAGGCTTGGTGTCACCTGAGATTCTCTCCTTTCCTTCACTGGCCACCTGCCCCCATCAAATCTATCCATCAAAAGTGTGATCAATTCTGCCTTCAAAATACCTCAAGCTTACTCATTTCTTTCCATGACTTCCTGATTCAAGATCTCTATTTCTCCTCTGCACTCCTGTAATATGTAGTAGTCTCCATGTTTTTACTTGTTCTTTTTCCTTCACCTTTACAGTCTGTCTCCATGGAGCAGCCAGAGTGATCAGAGTGATCATTTACAACCTTTACTCAGATCATGCAACTCCTCCTTTAAAGCCCTTCAGTAGTTTCTAATTGTACTTAAAAAGAAATTCAAACCACTTGGCACATGAGACTAACATTAAACTTCTCTCGCAGTCTTTGGCACAGTTTTTACTTTTCCTGGACTGTTCTGTTATATCTTTGCCTGTCTGCTTCCTGATAATTTAGATCTTGGCTCAAAGATTTTCTCTTCTCCCTTCTACTTTCTCTCTTCTACCTTCCCCACCACCAAGATTGCCATCTATAGTAACTATTTAGGTAAACTATCTAGACACTCTGTTCATTAGATGTGTATCATGTGTCATTATGTATCATCCTATTATCTTACACATTTTTTGTCATTCTTTGTTTCATCCCAGGCTAACTTTAGCTTCTTGAGACTAGGGACTTTGCATCTTTTGATCAGTTATCTTCTTAGCACTTAGAGAAATGTCTAATTTGTTTGAGAAATATTTGCTGAATCAATGTAGGCACATAGGTTCTTAATTTAGCCAATGATACACAGTTTTGAGAATTTCTTTGGGTTCCTGCTCAGTGACCACTTAAGATGGATGAATGTGCTGTGCAGTGTTGCTCTTGACAATCATAGCAGAAGAAGGAGCAATATACAAATTCTCTGAGTGACATAGCGATTCTGCACAGGCTCTGGGGAGTCAGCTGAGGAGGTTTACCGTAGCCACCTGGAAGCAAGGTACCCACCGGAGACTGGAGAAAAATCATCGTTGTTAGGAAACCTAGGTAACCTCTTCTCAGAAGAACAAGACAAAACAAAACAAAACAAAATGGCATTAACCTCATCCCCCCTTCACCCAATACACATTGGCTTTATTTATCTACTTTTAATAGTCTTTATTTTTAGAATTGTTTTAGTTTTACAGCAATATTGAGTGGAAGATATGGAGATTTCCCAGGTATATCAGCCCCCACATATGTTTAGCCTTCCCCATTATCATCATCTCACACCAAAGAGGTCCCTTTATTACAACTGATGGGTCTACACGGACACATCACTATCACCTCGAGTCCACAGTGTCCATTATGGTTCACTCTGGGTGTTCTGTGGGCTTGGACTAATGCATCCATCATTGTGCCATACAGAGTATTTTCACTGCCTTGAAAATCCTCTGTGTTCCATTTATTCAATCCTCCCACTAACGCATGGCAAACACTGATTGATTTAAAGTTTCCACATTTTTTGCCTTTTCCAGAATATTACATAACTGGAATTAATTGTACAGTCTGTTGCCTTTTCAGATTGACTTCTTTCACTTGGTAATATGCATTTAACTTTCCTCCATATCTCTTCATGGGTAGGTAGCATCTTAAAAAAAAAAACACATCAATTACAGAATTACGCACTGGAAATCTATTTAATTAATCAATATAACACCAATAAATTCAATTAAAATAAAATAAAATAAATACAAATTTAAAAACTAGTGAATGAAGTGAATGATCTTCCATTGTCTGGAAGTACTGCAGTTTATTTTCCTGTTTGCCTGCTGAAGAACCTCTTGGCTACTTTCAAGTTTTGGGGGACTTATGAATAAAACTGCTATAAACATCTGTGTGCAGGTGTTCATGTGGACATAAGTTTCCAACCCCTCTGAGATTGAGTTCAGTTACTGGATTGTATGGTAAGAGTTTGTGTAGATTTATAAGAAAGCAACAAGCTGTCTTTCAAAGTGACTGCACCGTTCTGCATTATCATGAGCCCTGAACGGCGGTTTCTCTCATTTCACAGCCTCGCCAGCATTGCTGTTGTCAGTGTTCTAAACTTCGGGTTATAACCTTTGATTTTTCTCCCCCACCCTTTTTTGGGGGGTGGGGACAGAGTTTGGAGGGACTGAGGTACAGAATAGGTATTCTATTATCACCTTGCAACTCTAGGTTGATGGCCCGCATTTGGATTTGTGTGGTTTGTGGGTAACTGTGTTGGTTCGCCTGAACCGGCCTCCTGTCTCCTTCGGTTTCACTCAATGCGAAGGGAAAGCCAGCGGTAGAGTAATTTGTAAAAGTTAGAATTTCATATTAAGTTTTAATAATCTATTAATAAGTTTTACCTCTTACTAAGAACATCAACAAACTAAACTTCATAATTATCTTATAGTTTCAATAATAATCCCGGTAAAAAAATGAATTTTAATTGTTTTCAATAGGCAGGTGTTCTAGTAACTTAATGTGTTCTGAGAAAAGATGTTATAACATGACACAGTGATTCTGGTGTCATAAAAATGCAATATTGACTTTGAATAAATTTTCTTTTGTTTCAAACCTGAAGAAATTTAGAATTACAGATGGGACACGAGAAAATCAGCCTCATTGAAATGTGGAAGTTATTCTACATTCATTGTGGCAAGAGTGAGCCCTGGGGGACATTTCAGATCATTAAATGACTTCACAGTGGAGAGCTACTTCAAGTTTATAAAAATTCTCTCATAAATTTGATACATGGATTTGAATGATTTTTTTTTATTTTATGGTGATGATTTTTCCATTGTTTCCTCAGAACACTTATTTCATTGTAATTGAAAAAAGAAGCCTTGTCCACTCTCTCATCTCTCAGCAACTTAATTTTTTTTACTTTATTAGAACATTCTCATCACAGAATCTAAAATTAGGAAGCTGGCAGGGTTGACTGTTTCTGAACACAATAAGGGGGGGAATCCTATCCATGCCTGTGGCTGCTGGGAATCCCTGGTGTTGCCTGCCTTGTAGCTGCACAACTGCAGTCTCTGCCTCTGCTGCTCTATAGACTTCTCTCTGCATCTTTCTATGTCTGCACTAGGTATCTTATAAAGACACTACCATTAAATTTAGGGGCAATCACAATAATCCAGGATGATCTTATCTTAAGATTCTTATCTAACTATACCTGCAAAGACCCTTTTACCAAATAAAGTCAGTCTTAGTTTCTGGATGAACATGCATTTTGAGGGACTCTATTCAATCTGTTACAGATTAAAATAAAGTATTTCAGAACATGTGGAGCAACACAGTACTGCAGGAAATTTAAGAGAATACAATTTTCAGTAGCATAAAGATTATATGTAAGATAAACTTAAAAAATATGTGCAAGACCTCTAGAGAGAAAAATTTAATGTAAAATGGATCGAGAATAAGTATGATAAGGAAAAGACTTCTAGAAAAAAACCCAGAAGAAAGGTGTAGTAACCCTGGGTTAGGCAAAGGTTTTCCAAACACAGGAAACATGGGTTATAAAATAATTGATAAACTAAAACCTTTTAATCTTCAAAAGTCATTGTGTATTGCCAGGATTGTGGAAGTGCCATCCTGGAGGGATAGCATAAAGGGAGGAGTACATTTTGGTGAAACAATTCTTTTTTTTTTCTTTTTTTTTTTTCTTTTTGTATTTTTCTGAAGCTGGAAACGGGGAGAGACAGTCAGACAGACTCCCGCATGTGCCCTACCGGGATCCACCCGGCACGCCCACCAGGGGTGACGCTCTGCCCACCAGGGGGCGATGCTCTGCCCCTCGGGGGGGGGGGGTCGCTCTGTCGCGACCAGAGCCACTCTAGCGCCTGAGGCAGAGGCCAAGGAGCCATCCCCAGCGCCCGGGCCATCTTTGCTCCAGTGGAACCTCGGCTGAGGGAGGGGAAGAGAGAGACAGGGAGGAAGGAGAAGGGGAGGGGTGGAGAAGCAAATGGGTGCTTCTCCTGTGTGCCCTGGCCGGGAATCCAACCTGGGACTTCTGCACGCCAGGCCGACGCTCTACCACTGAGCCAACTGGCCAGGGCCCAATTCCGTATCTTGATTGTGGTGGTGGTTCCACAAATCTCTACATGTGATAAAATTACATAGAATTATACATAAATACTGATAAAATCTCTAGTTACTTGTATTTCACTAACATATCCTGGAAAAGAAATGGGCAGAAATTTTCAACAGACATTTCACTAAAGGAGACACATAAATGAGAAATAAGCATGCAGAAAAATAACTGACATCATTAACCATTAGGAAAATGTAAATTAAAATCCCATTGATATACTACTACAAAAGTCCAAGAATGGCTAAAATTACAGCTGACAAAAACAAAAGTTGATAAAGATGTGTTCCAACTAGAATCCTCTTGAATTATAGGTGAGAATGCAAAATGGTATGGCCGCTTTGCAAAATAGCTTTACCCTTTCTTATAGAATTAGACAACATATAGTCTAACAATTCTACTTCTAGAAACATAGCCAAGAAGAACGACACTATATGTCCACATGAGGACTTGTGTTTGAATGTTTATCACAGCTTTGGAAACAAGCCAAATGTCCTACAGGTGAAGGAATAAATTGTAACACAATAGTGGCATACTGCATACAATGAAAGAGAACAACTTAGGGATACAACTATGCAAAGTAAAAAAAAGACAGCTAAAAGAAACTTTGTTCCATAAGCTGCAAAATTCAATTTAATGAAATTCTCTGAAAGAAAAAATATAGGGATAAAAAGCAGGTCAGAGATTGCCCAGGGCAGGGAATGCTTAGAGAAGATTGATTGCAAAGGGACTGAAGAAGTTTTTTGAGGTAATGAAATTGTTCTATATTATTATATAACTATAATGTGGTTATACAACTATAAACATTTGTCCAAACTTAACAAATTGTGCAGTAAAATTTATAAATTTTATCTTATGTAAATAATTGAATGCTTTCAATAAAGCTGGTTTAAAAATTAAAAAGAAGAGGATTGCTGATTGGATCATTTAAAATTTAAATGACTATTCAGTATTAAATTGGAAGAAATTAGAACGAACTTGTAAAGAGATAATCCATGAAAAATGTCAATAAATAATAATCCGTGAGATTTCTAGACTTTGAGGGTTAATTCTGTATTGTGTTTTCTGTCTATGAAAAGGTACTACCTCTTATGAAGAGCTAATGATGCTAACTTTACTCTTACAGTTTTCAGTGTAAGGGTAAAGACTTAATCTTTCCAATTTTACCTCTTTGGCCACACTTAATTTTAAATAAACTATTATTTTTGATATTATTGTACACTTTACTGTATTTTCAGCAATTTCATGATTTTTTGATTTTTATTTTGCAACTTTACTGTATTTATTTATTAGTTCTAATAGATTTTTAGCTCAGTCTAAGATTTTTTATGTCTAAGATCATATCAACTGCAAAGAGAAATGATTTTACTACTTTCTTTCAACTTTGCGTGCCTTTAGTGTTTTTGTTTGTTTCTGTTTTTTTACAGAGACAGAGGACAGAGAGAGTCAGAGAGAGGGACAGACAGACAGGAACGGAGAGATGAGAAGCATCAATCATTAGTTTTTTGTTGCGACACCTTAGTTGTTCATTGATTGCTTTCTCATATGTGCCTTGACCACGGGCCTTCAGCAGACTGAGTAACCCCTTGCTCCAGCCAGCGACCTCGGGTCCAAGCTGGTGAGCCTTGCTCAAACCAGATGAGCCCGTACTCAAGCTGGCGACCTCTGGGTCTCGAACCTGGGTTCCTGGCATCCTAGTCCGACGCTCTATCCATTGCGCCACTGCCTGGTCAGGCTGCAGGCCTTTAGTTTTTTTCATGCCTTGCTGCTCAGCTAGGATGTTGAATCATAGCAGTGAAAGAGGGCATGCTTTTCTTGTTGATCTTAGAAAACAGCTTTTAACCTTTCACTATTGAGTATGGTATTAGACATGGCTTGTCATTTAAGGTCTTTATTATGTTGGGGATGTTCATTCTATATCAATTTATTGAGAGTGTTTATAAAGAAAGAATGTATTTTGTCAGATGCTTTTTTCTGAATCTATTTATATGGACACATAATCATTAAAGAATACATTTTTAGATATTAGTTAAAGCAGCATCCCTACTTCTTGGTTCCAAATTTGTCTTAATGTATTCCAACTTCTGTAACAAAATACTACAGACTGAATAGTTCGTAAAAAGAAGAAATTTATTTCTTACAGTTTCCAAGACTGGAAGATCAAGATCAAGGTAACAGCATGGAGGAGTTCCGGTGAAGGCCTTTTTCAGTGCAGATTGCTGACATCTCAGTGTCCTCACTGAGGTATAAATGGTTAGGGAGCCCTCCACCCACATGACCTAATCACCTCCCAAAGATTTAATTCTGAAACAAACAAACAAACAAACTAAATGATAACATTAGGCATTTGGTTTTAACATATGAATCTGGGAGGAGGCACAAACATTTAAGCTATACTCAATAAGGATACAGAGACCTTGAACAATAAATACCACATTCAACTGAACCTAAAATATATTTGTAGAATGCTCCATTTAACAGGAGCGTAATACATGTTTCTCTCAAATGCACAGGACAGGTCACACATTAGACCACAAAACAAGTCTTAACAAATCTATGAAGATTAAAGTGATACCGGCCACTTTTCTATCACAATGGAAGAAAAGTAAAAACAACAAAAAATAAAACTGGAAGAGTTTTGCGAGATGAGAAAGTTCTAGAGATCCGTTTCACCATAATAGTTAACAGTACTGTGCTATACACTTAAAATGACTAAGATGGTAAGTTTATTATATCTATTTTTACCAAAATAAATAAAGCATAAAAATTGGCATAGTCTGGACTTTCTAAAGCAGATATATTTAAAATTTCTTGGCAGAATTATTCCTCCTGACTGAATATAGCTTAAAGTTATTTTATTCTTCTAAAAACTAAATGACCTAGTCTCATATCTCACTAGTTAATTTTTGTGAGTTTATTCATTTAAGTTAATTGAAATAAACTGAAGCAAATAATAAAAAAATTAAAGTGTTCTATGATTATTTTAATTTAATGGTCAATGATTTTGAAGCACTGTCCTTAAAAAATGTTTTCTGTTCCTGTTTCCACCTATTTCTTTATTAAAACAAACAACTCCCACCTCCCCCCAATACAAATGAACTAACCCATAAATTATATAAATATTATGAATCATAGTCATAAATACAGACTTGGTCTCCTAATGATGAGTTGCTCTTGAATTTTGGTGTCTTACTATTTTATGGAAGGACAAGTAATAGATTTTGCTTTTTTGCAAAAAAATTGCTCATCTAAACAACATAGCTCTTTTCAGCTTAATTTTAGATGCTCCTTAAAAACTGCAAAGCCAACACATTTTGATTTTAATTTAGAAGTTCTACAATACACTTATAAAAGTTAATATTGTCTTTACAACTTGTAGTGGTAATAAAAAATATTAGAGAATTTTTATAAAATAGGTGATTCTCCTGACTCTTTTAAAAACATCTCCTGCAACAGACATTCCAAATATTTATGAATCATTTATGCCACAAATGGCATCCCCCCACCAACTTTGTGAACTCAATGTGGTAACAATAGTTAAAATAAATAAAAGTAAATATTTGCAAGCCAAGAGATTATCTTTAGAATCCATGTATGTTGCTGCAGATGCCATTAAGACAGAAAGTTTTCCATACGAACAAAAACTGCAACAACACATTTGAGGCAATTCTTTAAATATATGGCAGATAATTTAATCATATTTTAGAGTTTGCTTTAAGCATGGTTTAACTTTGTCACTCTAATGAACAATGTATTTTATAATAGAAGCATTAATAATGCTATCCAAGACCAGATTCATTTTTTATTTAACCCCAAATTTTGCTTTTGGTGGAAATATCAAGATCACAATTTGGCAAAATATGCTTTTTTGGTATCAAAATTTAAGACTAAAATTCCGAAACTTATTTTTTTCCAGTTCAAAATAATATTTCTCGTTAAAACACATATTTATTTCAATCTTATTTGAATCTGTCTATACTTCCAGCACATATCTTCATAGGAAAGACAATAAAATCTGTGATATTATAAAGTAGAACTTCTTTCTTCTTAATCTTCTACTGCATTTGTTAAACACAAGGACAACTTTCTTATTTTTTACTTTTTTCAATTTTCCACACCATTTTTAGTTTTTAATTGTATCCTTCTTGGTCTTCAAATTTGCTAGATGAAATATCTTGTTACAAAATATAAAGACAATGCTAACAATCTTGACACAATCTCCTAGGAAAACTAAAAACTTATTATAACCAATTATTTATAAAAATTTTTAATAAATTAATTTTTCTCTGCCATGTACTTTGAAAATAAGAGCACCTAAATCTTTTTTTTTTTTTTTTTTTTTTTTTTGGTTTTTTCTGAAGCTGGAAACAGGGAGAGACAGTCAGACAGACTCCCGCATGCGCCCGACCGGGATACACCCGGCATGCCCACCATGGGGCGACGCTCTGCCCACCAGGGGGCGATGCTCTGCCCATCCTGGGCATCGCCATGTTGCTACCGGAGCCACTCTAGCGCCTGAGGCAGAGGCCACAGAGCCATTCCCAGCGCCTGGGCCATCTTTGCTCCAATGAAGCCTTGGCTGCGGGAGGGGAAGAGAGAGACAGAGAGGAAGGAGCAGCAGAGGGGTGGAGAAGCAAATGAACGCTTCTCCTGTGTGCCCTGGCCAGGAATCGAACCCGGGTTCTCCACACGCTAGGCCGACGCTCTACCGCTGAGCCAACCGGCCAGGGCCTGCACCTAAATCTTACACAATATTTAAGCAGTGGAGGATATCACTATGCTCTGGGGATATAATTTTCACATTGTTATCTGTTGGCATCTTGAAATCACTAAATGACTTTCAAGACTTGAAATTTACTTTCAAAAGAGGATCAAACTGTAGTTGAGCAAGGTGGTGATCCCAGCACGGGCCCTCTGGGTCTTCTCTGGCCCTAGTTAGAGGCAGTGAAAGCAAACACAGATGACTTTCTGATTGCCCAAATGTCTTTATGCTTTTCACTGTTTTATTTTTTTAATTTTTATTAATTTTAATGGGGTGACATCAATAAATCAGGGTACATATGTTCAAAGAAAACATTTCCAGGTTATCTTGTCATTCAATTATGTTGCATACCCATCACCCAAAGTCAGATTATCCTCCATCACCTTTTACGTGGTTTTTGTTGTGCCTCTCCCCCTCCACCTTCCCCTCTCCCTCCCTCTTCTCCACCCCCATAACAACCACACTCTTGTCTATGTCTCTTAGTCTTGTTTTTTATGTCCCACCTATGTATGGAATCATGCAGTTCTTAGTTTTTTCTGATTTACTTATTTTACTCTGTATAATGTTATCAAGATCCATCCATTTTGTTGTAAATGATCCGATGTCATCATTTCTTATGGCTGAGTAGTATTACATAGTGTATATGTACCACATCTTCTTTATCCAGTCATCTATTGACGGGCTTTTTGGTTGTTTCCATGTCTTGGCCACTGTGAAAAATGCTGCAATGAACGTGGAGCTGCATGTGTCTTTATGTATCAATGTCTCTGAGTTTTGGGGGTACATACCCAGTAGAGGGATTGCTGGGTCATATGGTAGTTCCATTTTCAGTTTTTTGAGGAACAACCATACTTTATTCCGTAATGGTTGTATTACTTTACATTCCCTCCAACAGTGGATGAGAGTTCCTTTTTCTCCACATCCTTTCCAACACTGTCTTGTTGATTATAGCTAATCTAACAGGTGTGAGGTGGTATCTCATTGTAGCTTTGATTTGCATTTCTCTAATAACTAATGAAGATGATCATCTTTTCAGATATCTGCTGGCCATTTGTATTTCTTCCTGGGAGAAGTGTCTGTTCATGTCCTCTTCCCATTTTTTATTAGATTGTTTGTTTTTTGTTGAGTTTTATGTGTTCTTTGTATATTTTGGATATTAGGCCCTTATCTGAGCTGTTGTTTGAAAATATCATTTCCCATTTAGTTGGCTGTCTGTTTATTTTGTTGTCAGTTTCTCTTGCTGAGCAAAAACTTCTTAGTCTGATGTAGTCCCATTCATTAATTTTTGCCTTCACTTCTCTTGCCTTTGGAGTCAAATTCATAAAATGCTCTTTAAAAGCAAGGTCAATAAGTTTAGTACCTATGTTTTCTTCTATGTACTTTATTGTTTCAGGCCTTATATTTAGGTCTTTGATTCATTTTGAATTAATTTTAGTACAAGGGGACAAACTGTAGTTGAGTTTCATTCTTTTGCATGTGGCCTTCCAGTTTTCCCAGCACCATTTGTTGAAGAGGCTTTCTTTTCTCCACTGTGTGTTGTTGGCCTCTTTATCAAAAATTATTTGGCCCTGGCCGGTTGGCTCAGTGGTAGAGCGTCGGCCTGGTGTGCAGAAGTTTCGGGTTCGATTCCCGGCCAGGGCACACAGGAGAAGCGTCCATCTGCTTCTCCACCCCCCCTCCTTCCTCTCTGTCACTCTCTTCCCCTCCCACAGCTGAGGCTCCATTGGAGCAAAGATGGCCTGGACGCTGGGGATGGCTCCTTGGCCTCCGCCCCAGGCGCTAGAGTGGCTCTGGTCGCAACAGAGCGACGCCCCGGAGGGGCAGATCATCGCCCCCTGGTGGGTGGAGCGTCGCCCCCTGGTGGGCATGCTGGGTAGATCCCAGTCGGGCGCATGCGGGAGTCTGTCTGACTGTCTCTCCCCATTTCCAGCTTCAGAAAAATACAAAAAAAAATTATTTGATCATATATATGTGGTTTTATTTCTGGGTTTTCTATTCTGTTCCATTGGTCTGAGTGTCTATTTTTCTGCCAAAACCATGCTGTTTTGATTGTCGTGGCTCTATAATATGAGTCAGGTATTGTAATGCCCCCAGCTTTGTTCTTTTTCCTTAGGATTGCTTTGGCTATTCAGGTTTTTTTATAGTTCCATATAAATCTGATGATTTTTTTGTTCCATTTCTTTAAAAAATGTCATTGGAATTTTGATGGGAATTGCAGTAAATTTGTATATTGCTTGGGGTAATATGGTCATTTTGATTATATTTATTCTTCCTATCCAAGAACAAGGAATATTTTTCCATTTCATTGTATCTTTTTTGATTTCCCTTAACAATGCTTTGTTGTTTTCGTTATATAGGTCCTTTACATTCTTTGTTATGTTTATTCCTTTGTTATGTTATTTGTTATGTATTTTTGTTGTTGCAATCATGAAGGGGATTATTTTTTTTTGAGTTCGTTTTCTAATGCTTTGTTGTTGGCATATAGAAAGGCTATGGGCTTTTGTATCATATATTAATTTTGTATCCTGCGACCTTACTGTATTGGTATTGTTTCTAGTAACTTTTTGTGGAGTCTTTGGAGTTTTTGATGTATACGATTATATCATCTGCAAAAAGTGAAACCTTTACTTCTTCTTTTCCAAAATGGATGCCTTTTATTTCTTTATCTTGTCTGATTGCTTGGGCTAGAACTTCTAGCACCATGTTAAATAAGAGTGGAGACAGTGGACAACCCTGTGTTCCTGATTTAGGGAGAAAAGTCCTCAGTTTTATGCCATTTAAAATGATGTTAGTTGATGGTGTATCATATATGGCTTTTATCATGTTGAGATATTTTCCTTCTATACCAATTCTGTTGAGTGTTTTAAACATAAAGTTGTATTGTATTTTATCGAATGCCTTTTCTGCATCTATTGATAAGATCATGTGGTTTTTGTTCTTTGTTTTGTTGATATGGTGTATAATGTTAACCATTTTACGTATATTGAACCATCCTTGAGATCCTGGGATGAATCAAACTTGATCATGATGTATTATTTTTTTAATATGTTGTATTCGATTTGCTATTATTTTGTTTAGTATTTTAGCATCTGTATTCATTAGAGATATTGGTCTGTAGTTTTCTTTTTTTGTGCTGTCTTTGCCAGGTTTGGTTATGAGGGTTATGTTGGCCTCATAAAATGTGTTTGGAAGTATTGCTTCTTCTTCAATTTTTTGAAAGACTTTGAGTAGAATAGAAACCAAGTCTTCTTTGAATATTTGATAGAATTCACTAGTATAACTGATTAGACCTGGACATTTATTTTGGGGGAGGTTTTTAATAGTTTTTTCTATTTTCTTCCTGCTAATTGGTCTGTTTAGGCTTTCCGCTTCTTCATGACTCAGTCTAGGAAGGTTGTATTGTTCTAGAAATTTGTCCTATTCTTCTAGATTATTAAATTTTGTGGCATATAGTTTTTCATAGTATTCTACAATAATTCTTTGTATATATATGATGTCTGTGGTGATTTCTCCTCTTTCATTTTGGATTTTGTTTATATGAGTCTTTTCTCTTTTTTCCTTGGTGAGTCTTGCCAAGGGTTTGTCAATTTTGTTGATCTTTTTAAAGAACCAGCTCCTTGTTTTATTAATTTTTTCTATAGTTTTTCTGTTCTCTATTTCATTTATTTCTGCTCTGATTTTTATTATCTCCTTTCTTTGGCTGGTTTTGGTTTGTCTTTTTTCTTCTTTTTCTAGTTCCTTAAGATGTGAAGTTAAGTGGTTCACTTGGGTTCTCTCTTGTTTGTTCATATAGGCCTGAAGCAATACCAACTTCCCTCTTATTACTGCTTTTGCTGCATCCCAGAAATTCTGATATGTCGTATTGTCATTTTCATTTGTCTGTATATATCTTTTGATCTCTGTGCCTATTTCTTCTTTGACCCACTCATTTTTTAAAAGTATGTTGTTTAGTTTTCACAGTTTTGTGGGGGTTTTTTACCTCTTTTTTGCATTTGAAATCTAGTTTCAAGTCTTTATGATCAGAAAATATGCTTGGTACAATTTCAATTTTTCTGAATTTGCTGATGTTATTTTTGTGGCCCACATATGGTCAATTCTTGAGATTGTTTCATGTACACTAGAGAAAATTGTGTACTCTGTTGCTTTGGGATGAAATGCCCTGTACATATTTATGATATCCAATTGCTCTAGTGTTTTGTTTAAGGCCAAAATATCTTTATTGATTTTCTGTTTGGATGAAAGATCTAGAGCCATCAGCAGTGTATTGAGGTCTCCAAGTATGATTGTATTTTTGTCAGTTTTTGTTTTAAGGTCAGTAAGTAGCTGTCTTATATATTTTGGTGCTCCTTGGTTTGGTGCATATATATTAAGAATTGTTATGTCTTCCTGATTTAGTGTCCCCTTAATCATTATGAAATGACCATTTTTGTTTCTGAGTACTTTTGATGTCTTGTAGTCAGCATTATTAGATATGAGTATTGCCACACCTGCTTTTTGTTGGATGTTATTTGCTTGGAGTATTGATTTTCAGCCTTTCACTTTCAATTTGTTTTTATCCTTGTTGCTTAGATGAGTTTCTTGTAGGCAGCATACAATTGGATTTTCTTTTTTAATTTATTGTGCTACTCTGTGTCTTTTTATTGGTGAGTTTAATCCATTTACATTTATTGTAATTATTGACAATTGAAGGTTCCCTATTGACATTTTATAAATTGCTTTCTGTTAGTTTTGTATCTTGTTTGATTCTTCTCTTTTGTTTTTCTATCATTTGTTTTTGTTTGTTTGTATTCCATACTTTTTTCCTCTGTTGCTACCTTTTTTAAATCATGTGCTTCTGTGGTGGTTTTTTCAGGGGTGGTTACCATTAAGTAATGAAAAGGGTACCTACCATGTTCATTGTAGTACAGTATCTTATGAGTGCTTCTGCACTCCATCGTCCTTTGCTACTGTTAATCTTCATCCTCTCCTCTTTTTTTTTGTTTTTATTGTCACAGTTAAAATTTGGTTTTATTGTGTTCTTGGTGGAGCTTTTACTTGTGGTTTTGTTTTGTTTTGTTTATTGTATCTGGTTGGAAACCCCCCTTAGTATTTCCTGAAATGAGGGTTTTCTGATGATAAATTCCCTCATCTTTTCTGTATCTGTGAATGTTTTTATTTCTCCTTCATATTTGAAGAATAGCTTTGATTGGTATAGCATTCTTGGATGGAAGTTCTTCTCTTTCAGAACTTTAAATATGGGGGTCCACTCTCTCTAGCTCATAGAGTTTCTGCTGAGAAATCCAATGATAATCTAATAGACCTTCTTTTATATGTTGTATTCTTCTTTTCCCTGGTTGCCTTGTGAATTTTTTGTTTGTCATTGGTTTGTGCCAATTTTATTATGATGTGCCTTGAAGTAGGTTTGTTGTGGTTAAGAAAACTCGGAGTTCTGTTTGGTTCTTGAATTTGAGGCTTTAGTTCTTTCCACAGGCTTGGGAAATTCTTGTCTATTATTTGTTTGAATATGTTCTCCATTCCATTTCTCTCTCTTCTCCTTCTGATATACCTATTATTCTTATGTTAGTCTTTTTGATGGAGTCAGACAATTCCTGTAGGGCTTTCTTTTTTTTTAATTTTTGAGTCTCTCTCTCTCTTCTTCTCTCTATTGTGCCTCAAGTTGTTTGTCTTCTATGTCACTAATCCTATCTTCTATATGGACTGTTTTATTACCAAAGCTTGTTACCTTGTTTTTCAGTTCATGAATTGAGTTTTTCATCTCTGTTTGATTTGTTTTCATAGTTTCAATTTTCTTGGTAATATATTCTTTGTATTTGTTGAGTTGTTTTTTGAGCTTCCTAAATTGCCTTTCTGTGTTTTCTTGTATATCTCTGAGTATTTTTAGTATTTCTATTTAAATTCTCTGTCATTTAACTCCAAAGTTTCCAATCTATTAAATTTTTTCTGCACAGATTTTTTCTCATCTATCTGTGCTACATCTCTGTCTTTTGTATCCATGATATTCAAGTTCCTTTTTCTTAATGGCATCTGAGGGTTATTTTGTTAATAACAGTAATGAGAATTAATAAAGAATAAAAAGTAAAAAAGAAAAGTAAAAAAAAATTATTATTTTTATTTTTTCCTTTTTTCCCTTCCCTTCCTCCTTGAGAGAATACCATGAAAAACTGTGAGTTATATTGTGCTAAGTGGAACAAAAACTACCTGTAACTGAGGGCCTGGGTTAGGGAGAAGTAATAAAGGGACAAAAAAGAAGGTAGGGGCCCACAAAATGTAAAAAAGGAAAAAAATTGAATTAAGAATCAAATGATTTGCTTGTAAATGATGGTCAATTGAGAGATATAATGAAAGGGATAAGAGGAAAATAAGAAAAAGAAAAAACTACTATTGCAATTATTGGAACAAAAACTAGATAGAATGGAGAGCTGGGGTTTGGGGGAATGCTAATTAATTAAAAAGCAAAGTAAAAAGCACCCAGAATGCCACAAAGAAAAAATTTGAGTCTCAAATAAAATAATTTATTCATGAATGAGGATTGAATGAGAAGAAAAGTAAAGGAGAAAAGAAGAAACTAAGAGAGAGGGAGAAAAAAGAAAAAGGGAAAAAAGAAAAAAGAAAAAAATAGAAGAGAGAGTTAAGGGTTTTGGTTGTAACCCTCATAGAGAGAAAGGAAGACGAAAAGAAAAAAAAAAGGGAAATGTAACACTTATGAGTAATGTAGTTCAAGATGAAGAGAAAAGAATAAGATGAGCAGAGAATAAAAGGACCAAAATGGGGAAAAAAATAAAGACAAGAAGATGAAAGAAACAAAAAAAAGTGGAAAAAATTATATAAAGTCTGTGGCTTTTTCTTGATTTTGAGAGGTTATCTTCTTCCTTTTTCTTTTCTCTCTCTCTTCCTGGTCAGTGGCTCAGTACCCCAGGCTCTACCCCTGTGTCACGCTTAGGTAGAGATTTGCAGTTGATGAATCTCTGTAGCGATGTCATATACTAGACTTTAGTCTTGTTTGTAGTTGGGGCTTGTTAGCATTTGCAGGCTCCAACAATGGGAGAGTCCGTTTTCCCGGAGCCTCTCTCCTAGTCTCTCCTTCCTGAATTTGCAGCCTGATGATCCAGATATGAGGTTACCACTGCCTCTGCCTTTGTGTTCAGTGTGTGGGACTTCCAGACACTCCAAGGATAGATTTTATGTCACTGGTTGTAAACTTGTTGAAATTTTGGGGAGAGATATTGGGAGCACTCCTCACGGTGCCATTTCTCTGACCCACTCTATGCCTTTTGAATGCTTTTCACAGTTTTAAATACCTGATGACAATTATTTTTTTATGATAATGATTTAATTAATAAGGGCATTGATGGTATGAAAATGGCAAAAATACCAGGGGTCTCCTATTGCTGTGTAGTTATTATAGACTCAGTTTAGATAAATTCACAGAAAATAAATTTAACTGCATGATATTTAATATATTTGGGGTTAGAAAATTTTAAGACACAATTTCTGCCTTTCCCTTAACTTGAGACACACACACCTGGACACTTTTGGTCCTGTGAACTGGGGCTGCGGGATGAAGTCAGGCTGTACTGCATCCTAGCTCTGCCTTACAGCTGAGGACATTGGTTTTGGGAAGTACTAAACAGTTTTTCAAATTCCAGACCAATGTACAAAACCTGATCCAAGTGTTAGCTCCCTGTTTTCAATGGAAAGCTGATTCATTCTGAAGTCAATCAAACCTCAAATTGAATTCCACGTACATATTTACTACCCTATAATCTTGGGCAATGTACTTTAATTTTATAAATGTACTTTAATTTTATAAAGTCTTGTTTTATTTACTAATAAATAAAATTGGAGTATACATAATGAACAAGGTAGTGCCATTACTGTGATGTAACGTATGTGAAAGATTGGCTAGTACAATATCTGCATGCAACAAATGCTTAATGACCATTTCCTTTTCTCCCTCACTTTCTGGTATCTAAGTCATAGTTGAGAGGCAGTCCTGTTATTAAGAAGAAAGCTCATGAGTTAAGCATTGTTTTAATTTTCTAACAGAACAAAGACATAAAGGGAAGATGAAAGGCTAACTAAAAGGACTAGAAAAGTCATAAATAGGTGATTTTTCCCTGCCTCTGCTGTTATTTACAAATTTAGCCATCACACATTCCAAATAATTAAATTTATATTCACAAAATGATCATCCATCCATCCTGAATAGCTTTTGTGTCATACTAAGTCACTTGCATAATAAAAGCACCATGTTTTATTTTTACTTGTTTTTCACTTTTAATGAAGTAGTGAGTCACTCAGCTATTGACCAGCTTAATAATGGACTGCTTGGTGGAATTCAAAATAATTGAATTGGTGTGAGTGAGTGGATGGACTCTCCTGTTTCATAACTGTGAAATCTACTTTTTTATTGCATTGAGGAGTTCATGTCTGGTAGCCTTAGTTTACTAAGGCTAAATAATTCCTTTATCCAATGCTAGTCCACTTTATTGTGTTTTATCAATGATCCTACAACTGGAAGTTACTGACTTTGGCCACAGTATTTTTTGGATTTTATAGTTTTGAGGGGGAATGTATAAACATTTCCGTAATATAGTTCTTTTTCTCCAATTAACATTGATTAGAAATCCCTATGAGTAATGGTTAATAGAGGTAGAATGTTCAAAATTAAAGAATCATTGGAGTAGGCCCTGGCTGGATGGCTCAGTGGATAGAGTGTTGGCCTGGTGTATGGACATCCTGGATTCAATTTCTGGTCAAGGCACACTGTAGAAAAGACCATCTGCTTCTCTTTCCTTCCCTCTATGCTTTATGCTTTTTCTCTCTCTTCCCCTTTTGCAAACAGTGGCTCAATTAGTTTGAGCTTGGCTCCAGGTGTTGAAAATGGCTTGGTTGGTCTGAGTGCATTAGCCTCAGACACTGAGGATAGCTCAATTGGTTCAAGCATCAGCCCCAGATGGGGTTTCCAGTTAGATCACAGTTGGGGAGCATGCAGAAAGAGTTTTTCTCTCTCACTAAAAATACAAAAAAGCAAAGAACAAACAAAACACAATAATAAAAGAATCATTGGAGTAAAAATTTTTAATTGGAGTCTTAAATTATAAATGTTGATAATATTTATTTCATATTGAACGTCAATGAATTTTCCCTTTCACTTTTTCTGTCCTATTCTGATGAGATCCAATCTTTCATTTTATCACTTATTTCCTTTTGTTAGGGAAATGTCTTAATTTTCTATGTTATGGATAAATAAAGAACTCAACAGACATTGGTTTAATAGGTTTGCTGATACATAAAATAGAAAACCTATATTTTGAATGCTTCATCTAAGAATCTCATGCACTTTCATCATTGAGAAATTACACACTTGTCCTCCTCTTCAGTGTCTGACATTGATAACTTGTTATGCTTAAAACTAGTCTAAACAATATGTAGAAATTAGCATTTACTTGATAGAATTATTGACTATTCTTATGAAGAGTAAAATGATATACTCAATAAACATAGAAACATTAAATTACAATACTTCTGTAACTAATATTTTCATTAAATGTCTTATATGAAATAAGCACAATTTATTTGCTTCCAGAAAAACATTCTAAGAACCCTTTGAAGCCAGGAGTCCAATCTGCACTCCAGAGATAGACAGTAATTTATTCCAGGATTGTGTTCATGGAAATAAATGTAAATATTTACTTCAGAGTACATTTTTAACCTTGAAACAAAAAATAAATAAAACACTTTGATTCATCATGAGCCTTGGAATTTGATAACTTAAGCAATGTTCAGTCTGTAAAGTAAAAATATTTATGTTTAAATGCTATGATACCACTTTTGCAACACAGAAATAAGAAGAAAAAGGTTGGATTTTTAGAGCTTCTGCAAAATATGAGGAATCCTGAAGAAATTATTATGAGAGTGTGTAGACATTGCCTACCTTATTATTTCAATAAGTTTAATTGCTGAAGCCAAAGCTAATTAGGATTGATAATATCATCTTCTGAACAGCCCAAACCACTCCAAGGAAAACAAACAATAGAGAGATGCCGAAAGGATAACTCTGTTAAGTAGGGTGAGGTCATGCGGACACCACATTTTTGCCAGGGTATTTGGGTTTATGTCTAAATGTCATGAATAACAACTTGGCTCATTTGCATTTTAGCATTGCAATGGCTAACCACTCATTTCAAAGAGCTAAATACATGATAAAATAATAATTATACCAGAAAACAAGAGTTGAACATCTTTTTTGTCTTCTTTAAAAAAAATTATTTTATTGACTTGAGAGAGAAAGAGAGGGGAAGGGGGCAAAAGAAAGGAAGGGGAAGAGAGAGAGAAGCATCAATTCACTGTTCCACTTAGTTGTGCATTCACTGGTTACTTGTCATATGTGCCCTCACTGGGGATCAAACTCACACTGTGACAACTCTCCATTCACTGACCACCCAGTCAGCATTCATCTTTCTGTCTTGAGTTAAACTACTCAAGCAGCTCAGAGTTGCTGTTTGTTACAAGAGTAAACCATGCCATCGGGTGTTATAAAGCCTTCAGTGATATGGGGAGTGCTATTCCATTTCTTGCAAGATACAGAAATAAAAGAAGAGCTGACACATTTTGCATGGCCAGTTTTGTGGAGCTCTCAAACAATTCAGTTCCTTAGTATTAAAGGTGACAAAATGTAAAGGTCTCAAATTTTATAATAAACATTTTAAACTCCCACCTACAGCATTTAGATGGATACACTTAATTAAAGAGAGAAAAATAAACCAAGAAAAAGAAAAAAAATGAAAAAGTAGTTTTTTATTTCCAATCAAGAAAAAGTACATTTTCTCTAAGATGACCCTAAAGGGGCTTTTTCCCTGGCAGCAGCTGTGAAAAGCCAAGAAGACTTTACCAATTACAGAAAATGGCTACTCCAAGTCATGCCTCTCCTGTCTGCTGCCACCTAGTGCTCTAGATATGTCATTAGTTCCAGTGTCCCAAACATATGGTCTCTCATGAAATGTTTACATTTTGTGACCATAGTACAAACAAAATAAACAGTTTTTGTTTGTTTTTATTCAGTGAAAGGAGGGGAGGCAGAGACAGACTCCTGCATGTGCCCCGACTTGATCCACCCAGCAAGCCCACAAGGGGGCAATGCTCTGCCCATTGTTCAGCAACCAAGCTCTTCTTAGTGCCTGAAGGGGAGGCCATAGAGCCATCCTTAACTCCTCGGTCGAACTCGCTCCAATCGAGCCATGGTTGTAGGAGGGAAAGAGAGAGAGAGAAGTGAGAGGGGAAAAGGTGGAGAAGTAGTTGGGCACTTCTCCTGTGTGCCCTGACCAGGAATTGAACCCAGGACTTCCACATGCTGTGCCTACACTCTACCACTGAGCCAAAAGGCCAGGGCCAAAATAAATTTTTAATGGTCTAAGATAGAGATAAGGAAAAGTTGAATGAAGAGAAAAGGAAGGATGCTTTTCATGGAAAATGAGATGGCGGTTGCAGAAAATAAAGACAATGGTTCTTTAAGTAACAGCCTGCAGACTGCATGTCTATGAAGTGTGGGGCAGGACCACTGCACTCTCTCTAGATCAGTGCTTCTAGTGTGGAGATGAGGCTTGAATGGCCTCCTGGAAAAAAAAAAAGCAAACAGAAGCTTCAAGAGAAAGAGTTTGGAAACTTTTATAGCAATTTGATATTACTAGGACATCCAACATATGACTAATAGACTCATTCCTTAAACAAATAGAGGTGGTTGTAGCATAAACTGTAGTTATTACACACAGTAGGAGCTCATGTGTGGTATTTTCAGGTGAATTGTCAATGGTAGCTAATAAGTATATGAACACCAGAATCTACTTGTTTTCATCAAAGATATTTAAATGTAACAAAACAATACATTTTTGGAAATGATTGCTGATATAGGGTTAAAAAAATAAAATTTGAAAGCACAAAATTATTTGCTTTATATATGTAAAATATATATACTGCTTTAATTTTTTTTCTTCTCATTATATCTCTGTGAGGCTGAGTTCTCTAGATCCAATGTTTTAAAACAAAACCAAAAAAAGAGTTCATCAACATTATCACAGAAATAACTGTTGTCAATCAAACTTGGAATATTTAGGTTAAAAGCAGGAAGCAAGTTCATTTGTTCCCTAAATATTGATATACATGGTGTTCATTCAAAGAATATGTATGCGTATGCTTAATATGAGAAGCTTAGTATTTTATTCAAAACTCTTAATTATGGTTGTAAAATGTCAAAAAGTTATGTGTAACAACAAATCTCTCTGTTAATTTCCCATATGCACAATTTAAATAAGGCTTATGGGGTTTATTTTTTTTCCTTTTCCTTATGGTGCATTTGTTCTACACTTACTGAAACTCTTGACACAAATATTAATATTTGGGGGTTTATTACTTGTGTCTTTTAAAAAAATTATTATTATTTTTAAGTGAGAAGGGAGGAGACAGAGATACAGACTCCTATTTGCTCCCCAACTGGGATCTACTCGGCAAACTCCAACCTCCACTCAGCATCTGGGGCTGAGCTCTGCCCATCTGGGGCCATGCTCCCAACTGAGCTGTATTAGGCCTGAGGCAGAGGCTTTATGGAGCCATCCTCAGCACCCAGGGCCGACATACTTCAATCAAATGAGAGGGAAGCCAACATACTTCAAGCAAATGAGAGGGGAAGAGAGGGGCAGGGAAGAAGCAAATAGTCGCCTCTCCTGTGTATTCTGACCAGAAATTGAACCTGGGACTTCCACACGCCAGGTTGACCATCTACCACTGAGCCAACTGGTCAGGGTCACTTATGTCTTTTTTATCATTTTAATTTATTAATACTTCTTATTGCATTTTAAAACTATTGGTTCACAATGGAAATTAAAAATAAAGCAAACAAGCAGAAAGTTTCCTTATACAAATGTTATTGTAGTTGAATGTACCAGACAAAACTGTTATGTGGCAATTGGCTGACTAACTAAAACATCCATCAGGCAACCTCACTAGTATCTATTACTCATTTGAGTGGCCTCAGTCATCATGCATTTCAGCAAACCAGAACATCCCCTGTATCCACCTCATTTTCTGCTATATGGTTTTAACCAATGTTTAACTAAAAGGGATTAATTGTCTTGTTTCACTGACAGTTTATGTTGAAAAAATATTTGAGATATATGAGCCATTGGGCTAGTGGGATAAAGAAAACCTTTGTACACTATAGAAGTATTAAGTGCCTATTATAATGGGATTTTTCTTGCAGGAAAACAAGTTATTCAGAGAAAGATGAACTGTTGGGTTATTCAGTTCCTGACTCAGTGCACAAAACCCCACGGATTGCTCAGTGCAATGGCAGAGAGTGGTTGCCTAGGTCCAGTGATTTTGCTGTCACCCCAAAGAGTTACCTACTAGCCACCTGATACTCCAAACAAAGGTATATCAGGGTCAGGGTATTGCCTCTAGAATGCTGTATTAACTGCATACATTATCTGGAAAGGGTGACAAATCAAAAGGGCCAGTGAATCAGAGTCACATTACTGTTACTCATATGTAAGTCTGAAGAAAAAGTCACCAAGAAAGGTATTTAAGGGGGGTTGTTAGGACAAAGCCAGGAGCATGGGTTGTTGCTTGAGGAGGATGTACTTGGCAGGATGTGGACAAGTCCTGCTGGGGGTGAGGATGACAGAGACGCAAAGACCAAACTCCGGGGACCAGGTTCAGTGATGCAGATCCACTTTATTCAGGAGTAAGCTAGCTTATATACATGGGTTCAGCCTATAGGGTGTTACAGCATGTTCCTCAAAGCCAATGGCTGAAAAGATCAGGGAGTTGTGTGGTTAGTGCTGAGTCACTTCCTTATACTGGGTGAGATTCCTTCCTGGGTATGCTCAGGAGGCTTCTGGGAGCTGGAGTATTCTCACAGCATTGCATCAGCCACAGCTGCTAGGAATGCACTCTGCACTCCACCCACATCTCCCCCTTCTCTTTTAATTAAGGCCAGTTGGACTTGATGAATGATAGCTTGCTGTTGTTGTAGCTTCTGAATGCTACACGTTATGCAACGGAACCCTAGTAGAACTAAAACAACTATAATACCTACTACAATATATGCTAATAGTTTAGCTAGATTAAACAATAAGGCAAGCTTCTGTAATGTTTGACTAGTTAGGAAATAGAACGAGGGTCTTAAACAGGGGATTCCTCCTAGGGGTCAGGATGTCATTTCCTTCCCATTGTGTTACAGAGACCTTCTAGGTGCCATAAAACACAGTTCCATTTTGATTGTAAAAAATGGATGTAGGACCATGCATCCCACCTTCCCACAAAGGACCCAGTGTCTAAACACAGAACAGATGGCTTGCCATGGGCTGTGTACTGCATATGGTTGCAAGGCATGTTACACAAATTACAACAACATGACAAATCATACAATTTCAACAATTACAAAAGTACATTTCACCAGTCTCTGAGCACTTTGCCAAAAGCACAAATGTCCTTGGCTTTCTTTCTAGCTATAGGAAAAGCTTCCTGGAGTGGGGGAAGGGCCTCCAGCAAAGCTGCCCCCCACCTCCATCCGGGTATTTCAAATTGTCCAAAATCCGTAAGTCCATCCAACAAAGGAGCCAGTGCTCACTCGGGTCGTAGTCCAGGAAATCAGTCCATGCACATGAGGCCTCAGTGATCCCCCTCATCCCTGCTGTCCTGGCAAGTCTTAAACTGTCCCAAAGAGGAGCACGTGTAAATAGCAGTCAGCATTTCCATCCCTGCTCTGGAGAGCATGATGGCATCTCCCCTATGTCCAAATGTCAGCGAACCCACCAGCAGCTTAGCAGGCACTCCCTGTTGTTCCAGCAGCCACTCGGCAATGCAAGCCTGGCTTCCATTCATCCTCCTGCCGCAGCTGCCACTGTTTACCTTCCGGAGTCTGCGAATCACAACTCCGGCCCAATTCTCATCCTCCAAAAATGAACAGAAAACACCAGTTCATGCTGTGAGGCTCAAGCCCCGGGCTGCCACCGCCTGTGTCTGGGAGTCAGTGGTTACTATAGCACACATAAGCAAGAACAGAGCACCAGGGCCTGGGGGCCCATCAGGGGCAATTCTCTGGGCCCACCCCGCCAAAGCCTCCACATCCTCCCAGGTGATGGGGCGCGCACACCAGCCACGAGGTCTTCTTCTGGAGTACTGAGGACCTACTCCCCTCAGGCATAGTCAGTGTGGAGAAGGCCAGGGCTGAGGCTTTGGATGGGGGAAGACTGAACAATTCAGTGGGTGCCCAAGAAACCCTGTCAAGCAGGTTCGGGGTTCCTAGGATTCAAATTGGCTGAAAAACACAGGCAAAACTTCTCCCTTGAGTTAGAAGAGGGTGTGATCCCCACCACTGTGCCGTGGCTGGGTCCTTTCAGCGTCATTTCAGAGAGAGGGGCGGGGGAGAGAGAGAGCGAGAGATACAGAAAAATAGACAAGACAGACAGACAAAAAGAAAAAAAGACACATGGGGGTGTATAGGCTGGCCCATGGGTCTACAGCAGGAACACGTGTTGGAGAAAATGGCGTCTAACAGGCTGGGGTGGTGCATTGAGCCCAGGCAGGGAATGTGGAAGTAGTGACTTCTGCTTCTTCGGGTGGCGGAGCTGATGGCTCGGTTTCTAATGTATCTAGTTTCGTTTCTGCACGCTTGGCTGCAAGTCCATCAAACTCAGTGGCCCAACCCTTTTCTTTCTCTACAGGGGGAGGTGAATATGGAGGTAGGGGTTCTTCTGAAAGAGGAGTAGCCTGTAGAAACTTAGGGACCAACGGAGGGTCCCCAGCAGGAGCACCGGTCAAGCAGGCATGTTTCGCCAATAAGGCAGGAGTGAGGCCAAGAGGGAAGGTTTGCCCCCCATGCACCTTGGCCAAACAAACACGTCAGAGACCTCAGGCCCAAGTATCCGGATCCCAGAGGGGCATGTTCTCAATCTAGGGATTGAAACCAGAAAGAATCTCCCAGTAAGTACAGAGATCCTTTTCACTAACTTTAACTCGCCTACTCTGCAATAGGGCATGCAGGACTCGAGCCTGTGGGGCTCGAGAGTAGGGGAAAAGGTTTCCCATTGCAGAGGGTAACTCACCCATCCCTTGGATGCCGGTTAGGTCCCTGCCCGATGTTGGGCACCAGCTGTGGACAAGTCCTGCCGAGGGTGAGGACAGCGGAGATACAAAAACCAACTCCAGGGACCAGGTTCAGTGACGCAAATCTACTTTATTCAGGAAGTAAACTAGCTTATATACATGGGTTCAGCCTATAGGGTGTTACAGTGTGTCCTTCATAGCCAATAGCTGAAAAGATCAGGGTGCTGCATGGTTAGTGCTGAGTCACTTCCTTATAGCGGGTGAGCTTCCTTCCTGGGTGTGCCCAGGAGGCTTCTGGGAGCTGGAGTATTCTCACAGCATTGCATCAGCCGCAGCTGTTAGGAATGTGCTCTTTGCTCCACCCACAGCAGGAGGAGCCCGTACAGAGCAGAATGGATTAAAACACAAACTTTACATGAATCTTTCTTTTCCTCCATATCCTGGTAGCTAATCTTGTGAAGACTCAATTGCAAAAACAGAGAAATCATGATCTCCAAGCTTTGCGAGGATTAAATGATAACATACATATTAATCATGTTATGTGTTTCAAAATGTATTTTAATCAGAACTACCATATATTATACCAGAGGTTTGCTCAGTGTAGATAAGGTGCTCATTCATTTATGGTTCTACTCATATGATGCCTATGATTTGCGAAGGCTTTCAGTTATAAATAACAGGAAACTCAAGTTTAACCTTAAACAAATAAGACTTTGTTTTACCCACATAACAGCAAATCCAGAGGCAGACAGTTTCACACATTAATTCAAATGTTTAGCAACACAGCAAGCTGCATAGACCTTTCTATGTTTCTTTTCTATCATTCCTACTGTGTTGACTTTCTAACATGCTTGTCTCATGGTCACCAAGAATATCTGCATCTCCAGGGATTCTGTGCAATTACTGGACAAAAAGAAGAGAAGAGGAATGAGAGGTCTTTAGCTAGGGAGCACCTTGTCTTTTTATGCGTGATGAGAAGCTGCTGAGAGATAATTTTTCATGAGCATTTCAAGGGTCCAGTGTCTGGGTCTTTTGAACAAAAGGAGTGTTTGAATAACAAAAGCCTTGAAAGCTAGAGATCCTTCCTTTCTTCTCTCTCATCTGAACACATTAGCTTATATTCAAAGTATTAATTTAGAAACCTTCCTCTCCTTTTCCAGACAGGACCTGCTCACATTCCGGAATAAAGACAAGGCCTCTTTCCATCTCCTAATTAGAGCAGGGGCAGATGGAGTGTTCTATATAAGCTACAGCTCTCAAAGTTCTGGACGGAGTTCCTCCCTGTGTGACCACCTGCAGGTGCGGGGAAGCCTCTGGTCCCGACTGGGTTGCCCCTCAGACTAGGACGGGGCGAACTGGTGCAAGGTGTTTCTCTGGCTGCTTCATTTTGACATGAGTATTAAATTATCTACTTCCCTGACTCAGAGGGCTTGTGTTTTTCTGTCAGAAAATATATTTTTAAAATGTGGCAAAATAAGTTGTTATCTTGGAAAGAGGCAAAATCACAGACTTTTCATGTAGTCTCAGAATCCACAGGAGCAAGTTTCCTCAGAAAATTTTCCCTTATATTGCATTAGAAGAGGAACACAGGCCAAATCTTGGGCAAATTAATGACGACAAGGAATGAGATTGTACAATTAGTTTACCACTTGATCTTGGGTTAGCACTCTTTCTTTCTTCTGTACAAGGTAATTCTATTTACTCTGGAAATAGATTTTTGAAAAGTATTTATGTGTATGTGTCTGGAGGTGGATGGTAACCAGTGCATGGGCAATAGATAATATAGCTGCTGAATATTGTGGGTCTAAAAGTCCATTAACAGTGTGGGTGTTTGTCAATTCTAGACACTAAATTTCTTCAGGTCAAGAAATTGTGTCTCATTTATATTAGAATATGCTTAAGAGCTTAGTGTAGATTCTTTTACATGTAGATACTTATTATAGGTTGACTTAATAAATAGAATTATGTTGGCCAATAGCATCTTCTAAAAATAGTAAGTTGTGTTCATTAGTTGAAATACCTAAACTATGTAACAGAAAGGAAGGGCAGATATATATATGTAACAGAAAGGAAGGGCAGATATTTTTATATATATATATATATATATATATATATATATATATATATATATAATCTAAGTCACTAAGTAAGCACAAGTTTTGTTTTCTGTCTGATTAATTCTGGAAGTTTTCTATATGATGAAACATGGTTCCAATAAATTACAATAATGCTATTCCATACAACTATTATCTTTCCTTAGTTTCAAGGTTGGTTTGGATGTTCCATTTCTACATGCTGTATGGGCACTTGAATATTGTAACTCTGTCAAATTCCTGTATGATTTATGAACCAGTAGCTAAAACATCAAGGATGTTGTCAAGGAAAATGTTCTATATTCTTTTAAGATATATTTAGAGTCAGAACAGAATAAATATGGGGGCATGTATTTATTCGTAGTGACTGTTTTGTCAAAATGTATTAGCCTCCCTTGTCAGGTGTGCACTAATCTTATTTTCGCATGTTGTAAAATCACTCTGGCATTGGAACGCCATGCTATGTTTTTCTAAACTTTGTCACTATTGATAGTGCACATTTTTGAAATTTAAAATTATTGGGTAATGTTAGTAATGAAGCAAATAATGCAACATAAGACAATTCAACTATAATATCTCTGCATAAGTAAATTGCTCCTTAGGATATGAAATAGAAAATAAAGCCAATTACAACAAAAGAAATATCAATAGAGTAATAGCAAACCTTATAATTAATTAATTTTTTCTTTCTTATTAACAGTAGCAAACATTCTAATAGATTGCTAGGTAGAAAAAAAAATTAGTTTTATTTATTAACCAAACATGTTGGTCACAGATCATTTAAATGACTCATTTAGGCCATACAACAGGGTACCATTGCACATGGTGCCACAGTACCAGCATGGATCTACAAGATACCCACTACTCTGGGGTAGTGGTCCCTATGAGAGAATTAACCTGTCATTATTTGAATTTGTTTCTTTCATGCGCTTGATTATTGACAAAATGACCAATTTAGTACATGATGTAATGTGAATTATGAGCTCATTTTAATTTTGTCATTCACAAGGAATCAGTAAATCTAGTAAAATACTTTCACATGGTTTCTATATGTGCTTTATTCATCCTCTCTATCCATCTATATAACTTCCTGATAAATGTTGCCCTTTTTGGACAGACCTGCATTTTCCCAAAGAGGGAAACCTTAGGCTCACTGACATAGTAATTTATACATTAAAATAGATACATACAAAATAAATTTGTGAAAAACATGCATTTTCTCCAAAGAGGGAAACCTCAGGCTCACTGACATAGTAACTTACACATTTAAATAGATCCACACAAAATAAAGTTGTGAAAAATATTTTAGAATTTTTTACATTTATCAATAAAAAAAACACCCCTATTTATTTGGTATCTTTAATGAAATATGCCTTTCAAGAAATACTTTATAAATACTATTTTATTAAATTATTACAATGATCCTGTGAAATTGGTTTGTGTGTGTGTTACTTGATGTATACTATTATGAAAGTTTCAAGGATAAAACATAGTTATTCAATATTTATATACATTATCAGGTGATCACCATGATAAATCTATAACTATCTGTCACTGTACAAAATTATCCCCTATGCTCTACATTTCATAGAGTTGGTATCATTATGTCTACTTGACAAGTGATGAAAATTGAGATTGGAAAAGTTAAGTAATTTGCATAATTTCTTCAAATATTAGATAGTGATTATTGACTAGAGATTCAGACTCAAGCCTGTCGGTCTTCATTGTCCTTTTCATGAAGTGACGACCACTTCTTAACACTAAAATATTTCCAATTGGAAAAAAACCTCTATTTGATATACTGTCATCAAGGATATTGTTATCTAGAATCAATGACCGCAAGAATGTGAAAATTACCCAAACCCTCCAAATTTATGAGGAGAACATTATAAGAGAAACAGCCCGGTTCCTTAGAGACTAAGGTCTGGAGGAACACTGGAATAGTACCTAATATTGGAGAGCATGGAAGGATGAAGAAATTTTCCCTAAGTGTCTTTAAATCATGGACCACAGCTGACCCATCGTTGTGGAATTTAACATTGGTTGTCAATGATGTAATATGTGAGGTATAATGTACAAACCTTTGGTAGCCATGTCTGCATTAAGTAGACAGACTTCACTGACCATTGCTGGATCACGCACACTGAAGCCCCTTTATCAGTTTCCGCTCTGGTCATTCTGTGCCACATGTCCCTGTGAAGGCAGAGGGATTCATATGAAATGGTCTTCATCTTGATTGTGGCTGGCAGCCTCTAATGATGAAATACTGACTATTCTTTGGTGTCAATTAAATTGTGGCTTCAGTGCTGAGGCTGTCATTACAGGAGACACTTTTACTGACACAAACCCTCCATCTAGTAGGAACCAGAAAAGATGTATAAAGTCTCTCACACTTTTGATCACTGCTGACCTGGTGTATATTAGAGTTGGTGACCTGGAGCTGAGAGGTTTGGTTTTCCCTCACCAATTATCCCCCTGCACCAGCCACTACATGATTACTAGCCTTCTCTCACCTGTCAGGGGCCTGACTCCAAAGAGAGGTTAAATAGTTTGTTTTCCAACAACACCCTGAAAGCAAAATATAACTCTGTAACATCCATGAAGGGCAGTTTCATTCACTGGAAAAGAAACAGCATCGATACCTCATCAGGCAAAGAACACTTGCTGCATTTTGAAAAAAAGAGTCATATTCACCCTCCAGGTTTAGAGAACCCAACACTAACTGTGAGCAACATTCACACACAATTGAGTTGGACTGCTAATTGACTGGACAGTCACAGTTGCATGCAGCCAGGGAAAATGTCAACTTTAATCTTTCCAGACATGCTTCAGAATAGAATTAAATGGAGAGTAATTTTTATTAGAATTAGACCAATCTGTGGTATAAATGGAAAGCTTTAAGGTGGCAAGAAGGATGGGCAGGTATTTAAATGAACTTTTAAAATTCCTACTGTGTGATAGGCATTGTTGTGATCTCTATTTTATTTAATTGTTACAACAAATTCATGAGTCAGTTTTGCTTGGACATTTTTAAAAATTTTATTTTATAAATGGGAAAACTGTTTCAGAAAGTGAAATAACTTGTCTAAGCTCCCATAATTAGGATGTGGCTTAGCTGAGTTTTAAATTCATATCTTGACCGCAAATTCTATTATTTTCATTCTTCTAGCACATTTTTATTCTATTTCATATTTTATAGGTCCTCCAGGATGCCAAGAACATAACAGAGAGCTATATGACTTCCTATAACTTCTCACCAAGCTCCACTTCTTCCTCAAAGGAAAGGGATAACGACCATCACAGGTATCTTTCTCCAGAGCGATTGTGTGGTCCTGACACTGGGAGTCATGCATTGCTTGTATCATCAGAATATTCTGGGGAGTAATGAAAGATGCAACTTCCTTGGCTGTGCACCCCACCTCTGTACCAGTCTCTGGAAGTTGGGACTTTAATTCTGCATGTTTAACAAGATTCCCAAGTAACACGTGTAAACACGAGTTTAAGAACCACTTTTCTATGAGATGTGAGAATGCGTTTGAGTCAGTGAAGTAGACGCTCTTTGTGTCCAGAATAAATATCATGAACACTAGTACAAATACCAGTATCACATAACACTCATATATAGCTGGAGCAGCCTCACAGAGGGCTAGATGAGCATCTATTAGGTGTTATTTAAAAGATCACAAAATGTCTTTAAAGTGTATTTAAATATATTTTTAAATGCTAAAATATCTTGTTTTCTGGCCAGCAAAGTAGTAAATCTCCACTAGAGAATTGTTTTTATCATTATCATCATCATCATCATCATCATTATCATTAATATTGAAACTTTTATTCCAGATTGTTTGCTTATACATAAAATTTGTTTGTGGAGCATTTGAAAGCCCAGGACTCTGTGATTCTTCTTTTTCTTTAAATATCCACTCTTACAATGTAGTGAATGGTCAGCCAATTTGGAAAATGATAGCAAATATATGAGACAAGTGAGCCGCTGACATGGTTGGACAACATGCTGCCTGAAAGTAAAGTGGGAGAGGGTAAAGGGAAGGCTCCCCACAGTGGGAATGCACAGCCAGTGGGCACATATCAAAGCCAAGTTTGTGTCTTTCTGCTTTTGCCCAGTGCAGACCCGACTCTCTACAGGAGACGTCCTCATATCTGCTGACGGACCAAGGTGAGATATTCTTCCCCTGCTTCTAGAAAAACACACGCACACACTCTAGGACATTTTTTTTCTTGCAAGAAATTGAGTAAGAAATTTATGGCTTCCTCTATACAGATGAAAATGAATTGAAATGCAGAACATAAAAACTGGCTTTTACTACCAGCTATTCACATGAACCTAAATGATTTCCTAAAAGAATCATGCCTTTTAATGTCTCAATAATAATTATGAAAACTAGGATGCATAGAGTGTAGTGGATAAATGATAATTTATGTATTTTACCTATTACATATATAAGGTCTAGCGGAAAGTTCTGTCCGTTTTTGGAATAAAACAAAATACAAATTTTTCTTACCGTCAATAAACTTTATTAAATAATATATTTCCCCAACAATCCTATCTTCCGAATATGGTCCAAAATGGTTTGCTGAGCTGAATTAAGCCTTTCTGCGATCTCCGATGTTGTCAGAAAAGGATCTTGCTCCAACATGGTCTTAACAACATCGTCATCAATTAAAGATGGTTGCCCAGAACGTGGCTAATCAGAAAGGTCAAAATAACCTGTTTTGAATTTTTTGAACCATCTTCTGCATGTCCTATCAGAAACTGTACCTTCACCAAACACTTTCAATAAATTTCTACATGCTTCTGTAGCATTTCTTTCTTGTTGAAATTTGTATACAATACAGTGGTGTAAATTAACTTTATCAGTAGCCATGGGTACACTATTGCTTCACACATCAGACTAACATGAATCAACTTTGTTTTAGTTAATTTGCTATGTCAGTATGTATACATTAAGTGATAAAAATAGAGAGGCACATATGCGCCAAATAAACATGTGCTTACGTGTTGAAACTTGTTGTGATAGAAACAGATAGAACTTTCCGGTAGACCTTATATTTATATAATTTGTATGAAGGTAGAATATGTACCTCTGAACTCATGCAACTAGAAACATTTGTATAATTATTGCTTAAAACCACTAACTAAAAAACAGGCATTTTCAATATTTCTCATTGAGATTCATAATAAGATTAAATATTGTTCCCTTACCACAGTCCTCTTTATTGTTACTGAGATAGAGAATAAAATTTTCAAATATTTTAATACACAAATTATCATTTTAAAATGACCCAGTAGATTTTATTATTTGTTTTGTTTTCTTTCTGGATGACTTAGTATTACTAAGCAAAATTATGCAAAGATCAAGCACAGTTGTCTCATAAACTGGTTTACAAAATTTATTGGGTTTGACAGATATTTTCAAAGCTCATTTAGTTTGTATTGGACAGATACAGCATCTCTGCTAAATATAGGCTCTGATGTATGAAATAGGTTTTACAAAGAGATAAGGTTTCTGGTTAGCAAATGTACAGAAAACAGAATTTGAGTAAGTAGGACTATATCGTGGGTATTAATGTAGAGGAAGCAGAAACTGAAGACAGGCATTATATCTTTTCTAACTCATTATGTAAGTGTACTTTTTTATTGATTAGACTTAGAGAATACATGAGTTGCAGTTTTCTGCTCTAAGAGTGATGCCTGTGTAGTCAACCAAACCAGCATTTTTCATCAGCCACGGCACCTGTATTAGTATGGTTGGGTTAAATTTTGCTGTGGTGACATGGAGCTCCAAATCCCAATGGACTGAAATAACTACAGTTCATTCCTCATTCACGCTCCATGTCTATCTTGGGTCGGCAAGTGGCTATGCTCTGAATCACCACATTCTCACTTTGGGACCAGGGTGATGGACCTCCGCCATCCAAACCTCTGCCAGATTCTGTATCACAGGCAAAATGAGGCTTAGGGTCTGTGCTCTGCGCACTCACTCAAATGATTGGTTCAGTTATATAATTTTTTTCCTTACAGCTTGTTGACCATAATTGGTCATGTGACTCTTCCCAATAGGAAAAGAACCAGGAACTGAATTGCTCCTGTGTGCCTAGAAAGGGAGAGATGAAATATTTTTGTAACATTAAATATAGAATATATGAAATAAAATGGTTGAACTTGAGAAGCATTGAAACACAATGAAAATATGAAGAACTTTGTAGAAAGTAAATTGTATGAACATGTACCCATAGTGGATGACATGCCAAAAATCTGAAAAAAAGGTTTTAGTCTGGCCTTTTCATTATTGCCAAAAACATATTAATTGTAAAAAAATTAAATAAAATATGTGGTTATCTCTAAAACAGAGAATTTAGAAGTTTAAGTTTTTTTCTTCCACAAATAATCACCATATATTTTATACATTAAATATCATTCTTATGTGTCCAAATTTAAGAGCATAATAGAAAAGTTGAACATTTTTATCTATATGACACATTGAAAAATTTCCTTTTAAGGACTTCATCTAACTGGTACCAAGAATTATTGCACATTCTTTGCCTTAAAGCAAGCATCAATTTTATGTCTCCATTTTAATTTTAAAAAAATCACACTCACACAGAACACATACATATATCTATAAATATATCTTCATATCAATCTCTGTCTCTATCTCTGGTCACTTATCTATACAGAAAGAAAGTAGGAGAGGAAGGAAGGAGAAAAAGGGGGAGAAGATGAGAAGGACTGTTGTATTAGTAGACTTAAATGTTAATGTAGTGAATACAATAATTTATAATTCCTCACTGGTATGCTTTCTGACTTTGCACAACTCATTTTTAATGTTTTCTCCTCTGTAATACAGGGAGTTGTGGGACTCATGTAAGATACAGTGTGTGGAGGTACTATTATTACTAAAACTCTATGCAAAAATTAGTTTGTAGTAACTGTATAATACTCTAGGAATTAAATAAAAAGCTCAAAATGGGTGACAGGACAAGAATCAGTTAACTGTGTTTGCCTTTGACATATAACAAAAATGTCAAATAGGAGTTTAAGATATCAGAAATGATATCCAAGCAAAAAAAATGGCTTTTTGCTGACTCTGCAGGGAAATGAGGCATGTTTGATTTCTCCCAGTTCTTTGTTTTGGGGGGGAATTATTTTCTGAATGAAAAATAAAAAGACTGTGTTGGAGAATCAAGATTATTACGGTTAGTTTTCATTTCCCTTCTTTAACATTTTTGACATGTAGATCAACTTAGTATATTAGTCCTTAAAAAAAAAATCACATCTCTCCTTCTGAAACTAGACAACTGAACAAATGACTCACTTTTTATACTTCTTGTCAGTTTGGTTTTTAAAATGTTTTGCTCTAGAATAATACTCTAAATTTTCTATAGCAATTATAAATTAGCACCCGATTAGTATTGAACTATCCTGAGTCCAAGTTGAGAATGAAAATCTCTAAGTGATGAACAAGCTACCCAGAGGCTAATTCCAAGTTATCATTAAATAGACAAGACATTTCCTCCTCAAAAACGTGGCATTTGATAAGAGCCTTGAAATGGGGAATATGAAGAAAATTTCAAGGTCAATTATTAGAGGATGTCTTGACAGTGACAGAGGTGGAAACATTTGAGAAATTAATTGTTATCTAATCTGGTGGAGAGATTGAGATAAAAAATTAAAAGGAAACATAGTAAAGTTGAATTCTATGATCAGGGTATGATTTTCCCGGTATTGGCAAGAGTGAGCCATAGAACATTCTGGAGAGGGGTGTAACTGTTCATAGTGCTTTGTGTGTTACTTCATCCAGCAGATTTTTAGCTGAATAGTGAGAGATTATGTTGCTTTTGTTTTTAGATCTACACATGTCATATATTATGGTTCCTTGTTAGTCACAGGAACTCATATTTCTGGAAATGATAGTCAATGAAAGAGTAGACACAAAACTCAGGTAAACTGAATTTAAGTTTTTCCCTGGAAAGAAAATAAAATTTCCATTTGTTAATATCTCTAGTTACACAATTCCACATAGATGCCTTTGGTTTTATGTTAATCATTTCACACATCTTCTCTTTTACAAACAAGCACTAATTATCAACAAAAAATCCCTAGATGAGAACTTGTTTATGAATGCAGAACCCTGAAAATTGGGCAGAGGTGGAATAAGGAGAGGAGAATGATAGTGAGCATGATTCTCCTTAAGAAATTCCTGTTATATATCGTGAGTCCTGTTACACAACCGGTTTTTAAGTACCATTTGTTGAATCCTAAATGAAGAAAGTATATTCTAATGATTACATGCAAGATGCACTAAGGTTGGGGGATATTGAAACTGAAGACATTTCATACAGTACTCAAGGCATGTTTTGAATAAGAATATCCTTCTTATTCAAAAATATAGGTGAAATATAGGTGTCTAAAACAGTGTTAAATACGATGGCTACTAGTTGCAAGAGGACTTTTGAATTTAAGTTAAACTTATTTTAATTTTGAATATAAATTAAATTAAACTTCTTTTGATTAAAATTCTACTTCTCATTGACATTAGACAATTTCAAGTGCTCAAGAGTCACATGTATCTAATGACTACCATGTGGGAAAGTTCAGAGACAGAATGTTTTCATCATTGTAGTAAATTCTATTGGATGGTGCCAGTTTAAAAGATGCTTTGGAACAAGTCATCTCTCTTGTAAGAAAATCCATTACATATATCTACTCTTGTTTAGAATATCATGTCATGTTAAAAAATATATTGCTAGATCATGGTACCTCCAGCAAAGTAAAAGCATTTTAGTTATCTTTAATTGTAATCTGTGTTTATCCTAAATTCCTATCTCATCCTAAATCCCGTTTATGTTACATAAAATTACACATATGTATATATTGATAGTTAAGAAGATACAGTTATCTTTTATATTCTGCCAAGTTGACAATTCAGAGGAAATATTAGTTATATTGATACTTTTTGATAGAAACAAGAGAAAACATTGAATAATACCAGTAGTTTGGTAACTTTTTTCAGCTTTTACTAGTTTTCTTATTTATTTTTTAGAAAAGCAGTTATATAGAGAAAGAGAATGATACAGACATGTGTCTGTGTATAATATCTCATTGTCTTGTCAGTGATTTGGACTGGAATAGACTAAAGTAATAATCTTACTCTCCTCAGTGATTTGGATACTGAAGTAAAGTCACTACAAGTCTATGTCTACATTTCAACAAGAGTTTGTAGGGTCCAAGATGGAGGCCGAAGTCTGATAGAGTGCATGTTAGGTTTGTGTAGATAAAAAGAGGTGTAAGAGAATATGAGTCTAGGTATGTTATCTCTTAAACAAGTGCCATTCCATTTTTTATCTCCATTTATAACCCATGTAAAGAGCACTAGTTCTAACTTCTTTCCCCTAAACCAGGGGTCCCCAAACTATGGCCCGAGGGCCGCATGTGGCCCTCTGAGGCCATTTATCAGGCCCCCGCCGCACTTCTAGAAGGGGCATCTTTTTCATTGGTGGTCAGTGAGAGGGGCACAGGATGGAGGATTGTATGTGGTGGTGCCACAAAGCACAGCATCGCTCACATACAGTACTACTTCCGGTGATGCAGGACGCAGGTGTCACAGCTCCAGAAGTGCGTCATATCACTTGTTACGGCTAGCAGTGACAAATATGAAACTAGACATTGACCATCTCATTAGCCAAAAGCAGGCCCATAGTTCCCATTGAAATACTGGTCAGTTTGTTGATTTAAATTTACTTGTTCTTTATTTTAAATATTGTATTTGTTCTCATTTTGTTTTTTTACTTTAAAATAAGATATGTGTAGTGTGCATAGGGATTTGTTCATAGTTTTTTTTTTATAGTCTGGCCTTCCAATGGTCTGAGGGACAGTGAACTGTCCCCTTGTGTAAAAAGTTTGGGGACCCCTGCCCTAAACTATCTGCCTCTAGGCCAACTCTCAGCATGCCAGAATTATCCTCCATCTAATTTGTAAACAAATATCTTCCTTTTCTTTTGCTCAATGAAGAAAGGAAGAGCATATTTGCCTTGCAAAAATATATTATTGGAGAAGATATTTTGAAATAAAATACCATAAAAAATTATAAGTGACATATCTAGTCTGAAAGAATAATCCGAGAGATTTGTGCATTTCAAGCTATCCTGATTAAGATTCCATTTTACTTATCACCTTTAAAGATAGATACCTAACTATATGTTCAAACTTACTTAGAACTTTAGAAGCTATAATCAATTTTTAAGCATGTATTAGCATAAGAAACCATAATATACAAACCCATTTCTTTATTAAATAAACATTTTTATGTTGCCTTTGTACAGTGTGATGGGCTAATCCAAAATCACAGAGTCAGTACTTAACAGAGCTGAGAAACAGACTCGAGTCTATTTGATGGCCAAGCATGAACTCTCAGTCCCTAAGCAATACTGTGTGGTTTGTTTCATTATGATGCTATTTCCTTGACTTGGGGTCTTACACATTTTATTTTTTAAAACTCAGATACTTCATCTGAAAAATGGTAATCATGATAGTACATAGCTCCCAGGGTTATTGAAAAAAGGAGGGAAGAATGATATTGAGGATAATCCCCCTTCAGGGATAGCTGGCACAAATTGTCTGCCTTTCTTTTCTTTTCTTTTTTTTTTCTTTTTTTTCTCTTTTTGTATTTTTCTGAAGCTGGAAACGGGGAAAGACAGTCAGACAGACTCCCGCATGCGCCCGACCGGGATCCACCCGGCACGCCCACCAGGGGGCGATGCTCTGCCCCCCCAGGGCGTCGCTCTGCCGCGACCAGAGCCACTCTAGCGCCTGGGGCAGAGGCCAAGGAGCCATTTCCAGTGCCCGGGCCATCTTTGCTCCAATGGAGCCTTGGCTGCAGGAGGGGAAGAGAGAGACAGAGAGGAAGGGGGGGGGGTGGAGAAGCAAATGGGCGCTTCTCCTATGTGCCCTGGCCGGGAATCGAACCCGGGTCCCCCGCATGCCAGGCCGACGCTCTACTGCTGAGCCAACCGGCCAGGGCCTGCCTTTCTTTTCAACCTACATTTGTGTATATAGTCTCTGTGGTCTCTGTACAGGAACGTTCCGGAGAAGACAATAGAGCAAAGGTTAGATGCAGTGATGATTATATATTCTCATGGTTTAGTTTGGCAGGAGATACACTCTATACTTGTGGTAATGAGTCAAGCCTACTGCTGCATTTATATTTAAATTTGGCTGTTATCTTGTCTCAGTCTTGAAAAGTTATGCATCACCATTAGGAAGACAGTAGTGGAAGTATGAATGATTAGTTTGCTGTACAATAAACACAACTTATGGTCAACCATTTTAGGTTTGAGCACACCTATCTGCTGACCAAGTTTTTCTGTGGAGACAAAGGAGGTAAAAGAAAAAGATGAAGTATTGCACTGCTGATGAAATTGGTATCATCACAGCAGGGAGAACCTCTTAAAGTACACAGTGTGATTATGCTTGCCATTTATTAAGCAATTACTACATGCCAGGTACTGTGTGTGCTCCCAGAACCTTATGAGGTGGATATTTTTAATATCCATTTTGGTCAAGGGGAAAATGAGGCATAAGGGTTAATGCAGTTACCCATGTTCACACAATTAATAAACACAAAATCAGAGACAAACCTCTTTTCCTTTAAAATTAGCTAAGAATGCAGTAAGAAACACACAAACATGTACATATAAGTGTACATATACAACTGTACACACATATTAAGAAAGCTAACATTGCCCTGGCTGGTTGACTCAATGGATAGAGCATAAGCCCAGCATGCAGACTTCCTGGGTTCAATTCCTGGTCACAATATACAGGAGAAAAAACATGTGCTTCTCTTCCCCGCCCTCTCCCTCTTTTTTCTCCTTTCCCCTCCCACAGCCAGTGGCTCAACTGGTTTGAGAACTGGCTCCAGGTACCGAGGATAGCTTGATTGGCTTGAGCTTCAGTTCTTGTCAGGGGTTGTTGGGTAGATCCCAGTCAGTGCACATGTGAGAGTCTGTCCCACTATCTCTCTTCTTTTCATTAAAAAAAAACCCAAAACCAAAAACTAACATTAAACAATAGAGAAACAGTAATGGAAAAGTAAAATGCTTATATAATTGAGTTTCCAAAGAAGAGATAAAATAGCAAAGAATTTATACTTGTTTAAACTGAAACATTCTTAAAATGTGTATTTAAAGCACTGTATAATTTAAAAAATCCCCACTTGGACATACTGCATTGAAACTTCAAAACCTCCAATACCTACCATAGGAAAAATGACAGATAATTTTTTAATTAAACTGACAACCAAATGTTCATCAATAAAAAAAGACTTCAGAAGACAATAGCATAATATTTCCAAAGTGCTCAGAGGATATTAGACATTTATAGCAGTTGAATGAGCACTAAATAGAACACAACAGAGGTATTTCAAAGGCAAAAAGGCTAAGACAGTTTGTCATTTCCAAACCCTTGGAATTATTACTTTTTCTAAAACAGAATCCTTACCCATTTCTTTACTTTCACATTGATTTATATTTTCTATAATGTCGCTGTAATATATTAGAATACATACCATTAGTATATTTTATTATATTATGCTATTTTTTCACCTGCTGTTCCACTAGAAAACGAGATCCACAAGGGCAGGAACATTATAGACTTAATTTTTTGCTAATTTTCAGTGTCTTGAATTCAAATACATTTTAAATTGTTAAAATGGAACAACCTTATAATATAGCCCTACATAGTTCAACTATGTAAAATAAATCAGACTTCAACTACATAAGTCCTTCCTGGCCAAAATTTTCTTAAAATTGCCCCACATTTTGTTTAATTTTATTTTTAAACTGAATTTATCAGGGTGGCATTGCTTCAGCCTTTCCTTCCTTCTCATTTTTCTCACTTCCTTCCTTCTTGCCTCTCTGTGGGGTCAGTCAGATGTGCATCATGATCTAAAGGTTCCTTAGAGTCTCCCAGTACCTTTCCTATTTTCTATTGCAGGTATTGCTCTTAATAAATTTCCTGCATGTTTATTACTCTCCTGACATCTCTTTCTCATAGGACTCAGACTGCCACAAAGGCATGTTGACACTCTTCAGAGTTGGCCTCAGAGATAATGGAAAATGAGAACTTTTCCAGAAGTTAGAACCAAAGGGCCAAGGGAAGCAGTGTACTGGGGACCCTCTAGCCCAGGGAACAAAGCAGGGCAAGGTCTCAAACAGTTCCCTGCCCTTAGAAATTTCTGGTTAGCCCAGAAACTTGACTGCTTAATGCCTCATATTCCTCTCACTTTCTAAATAAGAGTGTTTATTGCTTGACACCTTGTTTCAGACCCACAATTTTTTTAATAGAGTAGTTTGATGATAAATAGCTTATCTTTTGAGCACGCAGTTCCCTGGGTCAGGAGAAGCTGCTTCCAACTGAAATATACACAACACCAGTCAAGAGTTCATCAAAAAGACTCCAAGATGGCAGTGGAGTAGGCAGATACACAGACTGACACCTCCCATGACCAAACTGGATTACAAATTAATTTAAGAACAATCATCATGAAAAACCAACTTTGGACTAAAATAACAGGACCAAGGAGCACATAAGAATCCACAACGACCTGGTAGGGAGTGCAGGACTGTAGTGATGAGTCCCCAGGTCCCAGGAGCAAGGGGAGGCTGAGGCTGAGAGTTCAGAAGGGCTCTCATTACAAGGAGAGACCCTGAGAGGCTGGGTCTTCAGTCTCAGGACCGGAGCTCCAGCCTAGAAATCCAGGGACTGGAAGAGACAGCCTAACAGCATTGAATGGGGGAGAAAAGCAAGAGTTCTGCCTGTGGGAAGCGTCTGGTGAAAGAAAGTGCAGCCTTAAAGGGCCAGAGCAGGAGATTTTGCTCACAGCCACTTGCCTGGGGTTCTGGGGGCATGGAGGGCTGAGAGGACTGGTCTTGCATAAGGAGAGGGAGGAGATCGAGACACAGAGACACAGACGGTGACAGGGAGAAGAAAACTTAAGATAAGTCATTCTCCAGTGCTGAGGTGGCCATAGCTGGGGGAGGGGTTGCTCCCTCTATCCTGCACAAGCTTAGCATGGAATAAGTTGTCTGACCTCCAAAAAGCTGTCCAGCTCCAATCAGCACAAAAGGTTGTTCAGAAAGGAGGAAGTAAAAAGGAGGGGCAGTGACTCAGGTTTCTAGAAAGACCTGAGCTACACCTCCCCCTTCATATGGAGAACATGCCTGGCCTCTGAGGCACAGGGGAGACCACAGTTTCAGGCTCTCAGAGGTCAAAGCCACCACATTCCTGAATAGAGTTTCAACTGGGACCAAAAAAGAAAAAAAATAACCAAGTTATGCTCACTTCTCACCTCCTAAACACAGAAGCTCCCACTGGGATCAGCAAACATAGAAGCTCTCTGCTGGGATCAGCAAACACAGAAGCTCCATGCTGGACTCAGTAAACAAACAGCAGGGAAATTAAGACTTTGAAGCAACTCTACTGGTTAAGGAGAATTAAAATCCAAGCAACAAGCAGAAGCTTAGGAATAAAGTCCTGGAGGAGAAGCCGCTTCTATAAACCAACCTCAGTCTCAGAACTCTAACAAGCTTGCAAAGCACACACAGAAATGAACAAGAAAAATCCCCAGAAAAAGAACTGAATGAGATGGAAGTAACCAATTTACCAGATGCAGAGTTTAAAATAATGATTTTTAGGATGTTTAAGGATCTCAGAGTTACAATGGATGGATGTAATGAGCACCTAACTAAAGAAATTGCAAGCATCAAAAATGACTCTGAAATCATAAAAAATGAACAAATCAGAAATAAAGACTACTCTAGAAGGAATCAACAGCAGGCTGGATCAAGCAGAGGATTGAAGCAGTGACTTAGAGGACAAGATAAATGAAAACACAAAACAGAGCAGCAAAAAAAAAAAAAAGAGGCTCAAAAACTCTGAGGAAACTATAAGAAAACTTTGTGACAATATGAAGAGAAATAACATCTGCATCATAGGGTTTCCTAAAAGAGGAGAAAGAACAAGTGATAGACAACCTATTTGAAGAAATCATAGCTGAAAAATTTCCCAAATTGATGAAGGAAAAATTCACACAAGTCCAAAAAACACAGAGTTTTGATAAAGAGAAACCCAATGAGGCCTACATCAAGACACATCATAATTAAAATACCAAAGTTAAGAGATAAAAAAATACTAAAAACTGTAAGAGAAAAGAAGTCAATTACCTCTAGAGGAGCCCCCATAAGGATGACATATGACTTTTAAACAGAAACACTTGAGGTCAGAAGGGAATGGCAAGAAATATTCAAAGTAATTAAAAACAAGAGCCTATAACCAAGACTTCTTTATCCAGCAAAATTATCATTTAAAATTGAAAGAGAAATAAAAAGCTTCCCAAACAAACAAAAACAAAACTCAAGGAATTTATTTCAACCAAACCAGTATTGCAGAAAATGTTAAGGGGCTTGCTGTAAAAAGTGGATTATATATCTAAAGAATAAAATGGCAATAAATAATTACATATCAATAATAACTTTAAATAGAAATGAATTAAATGATCCAATCAAAAGACATAGGGTAGCTGCATGAATAATATAACAGGACCCATACATATGCTGCCTACAAGAGACCCATCTCAGAACAAAAGATACACAAAGACTGAGAGTAAAGAGATAGAAAAAAATATTTCATGCCAACATAAAGGAACAAAAACAAGGGTAGCTAAACTAATATCTGACAAATATAACTTTTAAACAGGTCTGTAGTAAGAGATAAACAAAGGCACTACATAGTGATAAAAGAAGCAGTACAACAGAAAGATATAAATATTATAAATATACATTTATATACATGTATATAAATATACATATAAATATTATAAATATATAAAGCAGATTTTGATGGACAAAAAGGGCAAGATCAACAGTAATACTATAATAGTAAGAAATTTTAATACCCCACTAACATCAATGGATAGAACCTCCAGACAGAAAATTAACAACAAAATAGTGACCTTAAATGACACACTAGATCAACTGAATTTAATAGATATATTTAGAACCTTTCACCCCAAAGCAGCACAATATATATATTTTCAAGTGCCATGGTACATTCTCTAGGGTAGATCACATGTTAGGACACAAAACAAGTCTCAATAAATTTAAGGAGATTGAAATCATATCAAGCACCATTTCTGACCACAACGGCATGAAACTAGAAATCAACTACAATAGAAAAACTGAAAAACATTCAAACACTTGGAGACTAAATAGTATGCTATTAAATAACAAATGAGTTAACAATGAGATCAAAGAAGAAATAAACAACTTCCTTGAAACAATTGAAAATGAAAATACATCAACTCAAAATTTATGGGACACAGCAAAAGCAGTCCTGACAGGGAAGTTCATAGCATTACAGGCATACCTTAAGAAGCAAGAAAAATCTCAAGTTAACAACTTAACCCTGCACCTAAAAGAAATAGAAAAAGAACAGCAAGTAAAGCCCAGAGGAAGTAGAAGAAAGGAAATAATAAAGATCAGAGTGGAATAAAATGACATAGAGGCAAGAAAATATATATACAGAAGATCAGTGAAACCTTGCTGGTTCTTTTAAAAGGTATACTAAATTAATGAACCTTTAACCAGATTCACCAAGAAAAAGAGAGGACTCTAATAAATAAAATTATAAATGAATGAGGTGAAGTAACAATTGACACAGCAGAAATTCAAAGGATTGTAAGAAAATACTATGAAGAACTGTATGCCCCCAAATGGGACAACCTTGATAAAATGGATAAATTTCTTGAAAAATATAGTCATTCAAAAATGAATCTGGAAGAATCAAAAAACCTAAACAGACCGATTTCACTAAAAGATATGGAAACAGTTATTAAAAAACCTCCCAAAAAACAAAAGTCCTGGGCCTGATGGCTTCACAAGTGAATTTTACCAAATGTTCAAAGAAGAACTAACTCCTATCCTTCTCAAGCTATTTCAAAAAATTCAAGAGGAGGAAAAACTTCCAAACTCTTTTTATGAAGCAAACATAATCCTCATTCCAAACCCAGGTAAAAACATTACAAAGAAAGAAAACTATAGGCCAATATCCCTGATGAATTTAGATGCTAAAATTCAAAACAAAATATTAGCAAATCGGATCCAGCAATACATGAAAAAAATCATACTTTATGATCAAGTTGGATTTATTCTGGGGAGGCAAAGCTGGTACAATATTCACAAATCAATCAATGTGATTCATCACATAAACAAAAGGAATGATAAAAACTACATGATAATATCAATAGATGTAGAAAAAGCATTTGATAAAATCCAGCACCCATTTATGATCAAAATTCTCACAAAGTGGGAATACAGGGGACATACCTCAACATGATAAAAGCCATCTATGACAAACCCACAGCCAACATCATACTCAATGGGAAAATTAAAAGCAATCTCCTGAAGAACAGGAACAAGGCAGGCATGCCCCCTTTCACCTCTTATTTAACATAGTTCTGAAAGTCCTATCTACAGCAATTAGACAAGAAGAAAAAATAAAAGGCATCCAAATTGGAAAAGGAGAAGTAAAAAATTCATTATTTGCTGATGACTTGATACTGTACAAAGAAAACCCTAAAGTCTCAATCAAAAAACAACTGTAACTTACAAATGAATTCAGCAAGGTGGCAGGGTATAAAATCAATATTCAGAAATCAATGGCTTTTATATATACCAACAATGAACTGTCAGAAAGAGAATTTAAGGAAACAATCTCCTTCACTATTACAACCAAAAAAATAAAGTAGCTAGGAGTAATATAACCAAGGAAGTTAAAGACCTGTCCTCAGAAGACTATAAAACATTGATAAAGGAAATCAAGGAAGATACTAACAAGTGGAAGCACATACTATGTTCATAGATAGGAAGAATAAATCTTATTAAAATGTCTACACTACCAAAAGCAATCTATAAATTCAATGCAATTTCTATTAAATTACCAATGTCATACTTCAAAGATATAGAACAAATATTCCAAAAATATACATGGAACCGAAAAAGAACATGAATAGCCTCAGCAATCTTGAAAAAAATAAATAAAGTGGGTGGTATCACACTTCCTGAAATCAAGTTATACTACAAGGCCATCATACTCAAAACAGCTTGGTACTGGCATAAGAACAGGCATACAGATCAATGGTACAGAACAGAGAATCCAGAAATAAACTCACACCTTTATGGTCAATTGATATTCATCAAAGGAGGAATATCATACAATGGAGTAAAGATAGTCTCTTTAACAAATGGTGCTGGGAAAATTGAACAAATACATTTAAAAAATGAAACTAGACCACCAACTTACACCATTCACAAAAATAAACTCAAAATGGATAAAATGCTTAAATGTAAGTCGTGAAACCATGATCATCTTGGAAGATAACATAGGCAGTAAGCTCTCCAACATGTCTCGCAGCAATATATTTGCTGATTTAACTCCATGGTCAAGTGAAATAAAGGACAGGATGAACAAATGGGACTATATCAAACTAAAAATCTTTTGCATAGCTAAAGACAACATGAACAAAATAAAAAGACAACCCACACAATGGGAGAACATATTTGCCAACACGTCCAATAATGGGTTAATATCTAAAATCTACAAAGAACTTATAAAATTCAACACCAGGAAAAGTAAACAGTCCAATCAAAAATTGGGCAAAAGTACTGAATAGACATTTCTACAAAAAGGACATACAGATGGCCAATGGTCATATGAAAAAATGTTCAACATCACTAATCATTACAGAAATGCAAATTAAAACCACAATGAGATATCACCTCACACCTGTCAGAATGGCGCTCATCAACAAAACAACACAGAATAAGTGCTGGCGAGGGTGTGGAGAAAAGGGAACCCTCCTGCACTGCTGGTGGGAATGCAGATTGGTGCAGCCACTGTGGAAAACAGTATGGAAATTCCTCAAAAAATTAAAAATAGAACTGCCTTTTGACCCAGTTATACCACTTCTAGGAATATATCCTAAGAATAACAAATCACCGATTCAAAAGAAGAAATACAACCCCATGTTTATTGCAGCATTGTTTACAATAGCCAAGATCTGGAAACAGCCCAAGTGCCCATCAGTAGACGAGAGGATTAAAAAGCAGTGGTACATATACACAGTGGAATACTACACGGCCTTGAAAAAGAAGGACATCTTACCCTTTGCGACAACATGAGTGGACCTGGAGTCTATTATGCTAAGCAAAATAAGCCAGGCAGAGAAAGAAAAATCATATGACTTTACTCATATGAGGAATCCCATCAACAATGTGAACTTAGGAATAGAAGAGAGGCAGAGAAAAGGTAAAAAAGTCCAGAGAGAAAGTAGCCAGAGGGAAAGGAGATGAAAGGAGGGGATCAAAGAAAGGAAAGACATTAGTGAAAGTATATAAACATAACACAGAGAGATAGAGGGCAGGATAGTAAATCATGGAGGAAAGGGGGAAGGCGGTGGGGAAGTTGGCAAAAGGGGTATCAAAGATAACAAGGGGGGAGGGAAGGAGATATATTCGGGGGTACAGTTGTAACTATGTAAATACAACAAATTAAAATCAATAATAAAAAAAGAGTTTTTCAGGAGACAAAAAATACACCCATTATTTTAATAGAGACTTAAATATAAAACACTTATATGTAAAGTCAGAGAGGGAACACTCAAGTATCACATTGAGTGTCAAAAGTAGCAGCTGCTACTCTCAGGGATTGGCAATTGAAGGGAAAAATTAGATTTAAATAGGACTGAATGCAGAGCTGGATTCCAGCTCTCTTACTGGTAAATTTGGAGGACGAACCCTCCAGAAATGGAATGCAAACTTTGATGGAGCAACACTTATCTCCACTTAGCCTCCGCGGCTGTCTCTGAGGGGCAAAGCGATACGCTTTCAGAATGTTGAAAAATTACAAGCTAATCAGCTGCAGTTACTGGAGGAGATGCCACTGATGGACTGAAGTGTGATTGCCGGAGTCATTTTACAGGATCAAAAGCAAGTATAATGTGTTTTTTTTTTTCCTCTACATGTCTTCCAGGCTCCTTATAGAACCTCCTGCTGCCAAGCCCAACTGTGAGTCAGCTGGTAAAAGAGAAAATATAGCTTGCAGCAACTCAGTGTCATATAGCAGAATAATGAAAGGTGGAATTCAAGCTGAGAGGGAGTAGCTCACTGATGAGCACCTCGTGCCCGATATAGATACTACTGTATATCACTCAGAAAGCCAAGCCTTGGAGCTTCGTGGCATGCCTGGATGGCCACCTTCTAAGTTTTCTCACTCAGGGAGGCTGTAAGTGTATTTTGCTGGTGAAATGAAAGGTGAAACAAACATTTGTTGATCAGCAGGGAACGCTGTGCTGGTCTTTAGGATTACATCCAATGCATATCTTATTTTTCCTCCAGTTTTTGGCACAAGGTTGGTTCATTCTCTGACTTCTTATGATTGATAGAGCTACACATCCATTCTTGACCAATGAGTTGAGATTAGAGTGCTAAGTATGATTTCTGTGCTCTGCACTTTAATTTTGATCAAGGTTCTCTAGACCACCCTATTTCCCTCTTCACTCAGAATGCAACCCTGCTCTGAGTTCAAGATGGTGACTGCCCCATTAGCCTGGATCCTGCAGGACTAAGATAAGCAGAGCCTCTATTTAATCACAACAGCCAAAAAGCATGAAATAGAAAGGAACCATGGTTGTGCTTCAGCCCCTTATATTAGGGAGTTATTTATTATTGCAACATACCTAGCCCATTCAGACTGATAATATCTCCTATTAATTTCAAAATAGCATCTTACCGATGTACTCTTTCTCAAGTGACATGGCAGATTAATTACATCTTCTGATGGTTATTTCAGAAATTCTCTATTTCTATCTCACTTCTTTCCCCAAAAGGATTCAAGATGTCTTATAAGGATGCACTATAAAAAAATGCCATAAGATTGTTGGAGGAGTTCATGGTGAGGATGTGACTGCTGGTTGGCCCCCGAGCTGGACCCAGGGCATCAGAGCCTCCTCGCCCTTCCTCTGCCCTTGGCCTGTATGACCTGCCCACCATTCCCACAGTGTGATCTGTTTTCAGAAATGCAACCTTGAGAGAGCAGTGTATTGCTGAGCACATCTTGATTATGTATGGGATTGAACCCCATCTAAGGCTCTATATAAACTTTAAGATAGTGTTGGCCAGGGGCAGAGACCTACTTGTCTTGTGGTTGTTCAAAACAGGCTTTGTCATAAGTTCCTTGCTTTATTAAACCTGCTACCTACTGATTTGGAATGACCTTCTTTCTTAAATCTCTTCTTGCCCTACATGTGTGGGAGCCACTTTCAGATTTTACCAGGAAGCTTCTGAAGATTTGAACCAAAAATAGTGCTTTCTTATGTGGACAAAATTGATTTAAATTATAGAGTTTTATGAAGGTCAGGGGCCTTTCTAACTTTAACTTTTTAAAGAAATTAAAATATTTTGTACTTGGCCAAAAAGATACATTTTTAAATAAAAACTTAAATATGAATGCTTTTAATACTTACTCTCAGAGTTCAAAAGCACTGTAACTTGTTAACAAAGGATGTTAATGTGGTCTTAAAACCTTGCCAAGATCGAAAAGATTTTAGTGTTAGGCATAAACAACTGAGTAATTCATCACTGAAAATAAAACAATTTTTCTTTAAAAATTTAAAGTACATATTTAAGAAAAATAACCATGGCTATAATTTTTAAATTAAGTCATTAAAATAATGGAGAGAGTAGAGTAAAATTTTATTGTAATACTAAGAAAGATAATGTCCTTTTCACTTAGTTTTATCACAGGTCCTTTCTTCAGAAGGAATAAAAGCAAAAGTAAGTGCTGTCTTGCTAGAACTACCTTCCAAGTTTTGTTTTACATCTTATTCTTACCCCACTAATCTCCCCTCTGCCCCCCAAGAAAAAGGGTTTGCAAGTGATTATGACTTGTAGCATAAGGAACTGGTAGAAGTGATGTGGTGTTGAATGCTATGACTGTCCACTAGCAAATACATCTCTGTTGGGCAGATAAAATGTATTATGCTCACTTTGTTAAAGATGGCACAGCCCACGTGGAGGCCGTCACCCAGGTGGTATTAATGTGTGTTGGGGGCAGGCTGTGGGCAGGCAGGATTGTTGTAGCCTGGGGCTTGGTTTTGGGATTAAGCCTTTCCCACCCTTTTTGATGTGGGGTGGTACAATCCCATCATGCCTCAGATAAGTGACTTTGTATTAGAGACTTCCCTCTTTTGTATATTGGATTAAAGGTTTTGAATCTACACTATAAAATGGGGGCAGAACAGGAGCTTGCTCTTGGTTCCTGAGATTAGCATTAGAGAGGAGAGAGCAGAGAAAGGCCACGTGGAGGAGGTCAGGAGAAGCAGCCAAGATGGCGAAGTGTTGAGTGAGAAGCCAGTTAGTGCAGAGTTTGTGCAGAGTGCAGGAAGGAGATGGGGAACAGAGGTGAATAAGTCTGGTGAGCTAGAAACCTTTGATTCTAGGAAACTCAGATAAATCAGTAGCTTTGTGAGCACTGAATGTGAGTGGGTTTTGGAGCCCAGTGTGTGTTTTTTGCTTGCCCGCCGGGTGCAAACTAGGATTAAACACTATGGCCCACCATTTTTGGCTCCATTGTTTCTTTACCAACTGTCCGAATCCAACGCGAACCTGCATGGGCCGGGCTGCTGTAGTGGTGGCCGTGCCTACTGGCTTTACAATCTCATATATCTAAAAGCCCACAGATTGTAAGTTAGCAGTCTCATCTTCTCAGAGAAAGCAGAACAATTATATAATATCTAATCTTACTGCCTATATGTTTAAGCAGGAAAGGGCATAATAGGTAATCATGTTCTAGATGCATAATGCTTATCAATCAGTAAGATGGCCCTAGATAAGACTGCGTGGCTGTGCAATCAGAATAGAGGCCTACTATTTTGTCCTACAAACTGAAAATCAGGTCTGTGAAGAGGGTGCATGACAGTGTACATACACCCACAGAGAATAGGGATGTGATTTGAGCACTATAGGCTCAGTAGTTGTGGCCTTCACAGCCAGGCATGTGCAGGTTCCCATCAGATTTGGGCAGACAGTAAAGAAACAGCGGAGCCAAAAACTGGTGGGCCATTCCTTCATTCTAGCCTCACACCCGGCAGGTGAGTAAAACCACACAGGGCTCCAAAACCCACTCATTCAGAGCTCACAGAGCTACTGACACACCCGGGTTTTCCTAGAATCAAAGGCCCCCACCAGCCTCAGTCACTTCTGGTTCCCCATCCTCACACCTTCTCCCTTCTCCTCTCTGCACAAACTCTGCAAATACATGGCTTCCTTCTTCTTCTCCTTCTTCTTAAAACTTTTTGGTGCGAAATCCCTCCTCTAGCAAACATTAACATAACAATGCTCCTTCCCAAGCAGGAAGGTAATCACAGATCACATATCTGGGCAGCGGCCACTTTTAACAAAGTGAGTAAACACAAAAATCACATTTTACAAACTTATTTGCCCAACAAGCACTAACAGTATTAGCATTTTAGTAACAAAGGATATGTAGAGAAGGCTGGTTTCAAAAGATGCCCGGAAAGGCCTCAGAGAACTCATCCTGTGAGCCCCATTGGTATGATCTTCCTTTCAAATGCCATCTTAGCCTTTGATTGCCAACTTTGCTTTGACTCAGCTGTATCAGTCCATAAAAGCATAAAGGTTAGCTTTTCATTGGAGGAGTATGTAAAGGAGGCTCAAGAGCAAAGCTGAAATCATAAAAGGAAAGCTCTCCAATATGTCACGGGACTGCAGAAAGTTGAATGCACAAAATTAATCAGAGCTCTTTCCCCTCCTCCTCCTAAAAAGCTGCAACAAATGAGACAAAGGCAAGGCTGCCCTTCCCTTTCCCTCCCACCTGCCCTTTATTAGCGTCTCAGCCAGAGCTCTTCAAATGCCAGACAGAAGGTTAAGGGGCCTCTACTTGAAATGCAAAAGAGCTCTTACCTGGAAGGTATTCCATGGTGAAAAGATTGAAACCAAGCCATGGGGTTAAATCTTAAAAATCTTTCAACAGAAGGTAAGACAGAATCCTTGATTTCCCTCTTTTTAGTAGGGTATAGTGGAATCTCATAGCATTTTAAGTTGTGTAATTTATTTTCCAGATTTAGCACTTGATTTTGAGGAATCCAGATCATGAAACTGGATGGATCTGATCATGGCAGCTTGATAGTGACATTACCCCTTCCACTCAGGTAAAAAATGGATAAATATAATGGCAATACAAATAAAACCTAGCATTTAAAATACAGTCTTAAATCAGTTTACCCTATATTAATACTGTATGTATTTTTTTATAAATGTCAATTAAACTGAATAATGGGTCATCAGTTTAACTTTTTAAGAAACATTAAAAGAGCCTTTTAATTAAAAATGAATAGAATTTGTAATTTTAAAGTTCTAATAGCTTATATTAACTTTATATTACCTTTATAGGTTTTGCTTTTCTACATTCTCTTCATATAGCTAAGTATCCTTTAAAGTTGGTCAAATTATTACCCTCCTTTATAGATAAGAATACTGAAGCAAAAACTTAAGTAAGTTGCCTGAAGTCAGACAGCTAGAAACTGAGAGAGGCAGGATACGAACCCAGGCAGATGACCACAGAGCTCAACCCCCTGACCATTACACTCAGGCAGCTTTTGTTCAGCGAGATGATATTTGTCAAAGTACCTCCCATTAACTAGATGCTCAGTGCTTGTTCAGTTCCTTTCCTTTCTGAAAGACTTTGTCAGATAAACATTCCCGCTAAATTCAACAGTTTGTAGATTTCACTATCAAATGTAAATAATTAGCTAAAAAAAGTTGTATGCAAATTTATAGTTAAATGTAAATATTGTTGCAAGAAAAAAGACTCTCAGACAAGTGCTGGAGGAAGGGGGGTTTATTTCAGCCAGCAGAGCTGCGTGACCCAAAAAAGGCAACAGAACACGAGCTCCCTGAAGTTAGCTTTTCTGAGTCTTATATACCTTTACAGCTTTAGTTTTCATGTGACAAGTGCCTGATTTCTTTAATTCTTTGTTTGCAGAGCTACGTGACTTTTGTGTTTCCAAATGGGGAGAGGGTATGAATGGAGGTTCGAACCATTTGTCCTTGACTGTTCACATATCTCGTTTTTCTTGCCTGTGTTGCAAGTTATTTTAGAGAGCTGATAAAGGGCTTCACAGCTGGAGTCTGTTACCTTCTCAAACTAACTCAGTCACCCTTCGAGTCCTTTCTCCCTCAATATAATGATTTATATCATATTTAAGTTTTCTTGTTTTACTTGTAAAAGAAAATTTAGTGTGCTTTGAAAAGCAAGAGAGCTCAGATGTTTTGATATACTTACTACGTATAAGGCCTACGTCAGTAATGAATATCCTTTGTGGGTATCTACACTGTTAATTATGTAGTATCCTGGAAAAAATTTTACCTCCATTCATTGTGCACAGCTCTTGTCAATGAGTCCGATAAGACAGGGCCATCACAATAGCTTGGGATGCTCATTAAATTTCAGACTTCTTGGCCTCTCTGTTCAGAGTCTTGGATGCGAGTGAGTTGAAATATAAATTTTTAACACTCTCCTCATTTTAATGAACACTAACATTTGAGAATCATAATAAATTCAAAAATATAACATTCTCTATTGTGATCTCAAGCTTCCCTAAATCTGCCCTGAGACTTTCCTCGTTTGAGATGGTCAACACAGGTCTGGATGTCTTAGGACACTGCAGTCTAGAAGAGCTTGGACTCTTGCTGGAAACTGTGCCCAGAGAAGTGCAGAAACTTGCCTGGGTTTACACGGACAGGCAACTAGAAACTGTGGTACAAAAGAAAAGAAATGCTAGTAGTGTTATAAACATTATGAAGCACTGGGCAAATGTGTTATTATAATGGCTGCTATTGTTATAGTAACTGTTTAGAAGGGGAGACATGTCTTCATGTGTACCAATGTAGCAGAAATTTCTATTTCCTCTTAGTGTGGTGCATTTCATGCAGCAGGTTTTGAGTCATGAAAAGAAAAAAGAGTCTTCACAAAGATAACAGTAATGATGGAGAAAGCATCTGTGTTATAACTGGAGATGGTTCCAGGACTTCTGCCACGCCTGACTGCTGTCTAACTTACAATGACTCACTCTAACCAGCCTGCTTGGGAAAGCACCTCCAAACTGTTCCCTGCTCCATCAAGGCTATTGAGTACAGTGGAGAGAGGGGGCATGTTGGACCCATGGGGAGTACTCTGTTGCATGAATAGAGGAGCAGGATATTCATGGATCTAAGCAGAAAGCAAAGTGATGAAAAGTTGATCAGACATTTGGCCACCTGGGTACTGAGCTCAAAGTCCTCTGCCATGAGTACCCAGTAATGGGCCCTTACCCTCCTGTGGCCAGTTTTTCCAAAGCCCTTGTTAATATAAATTCCTGCTTTTTTTATGTTCCCAGTCTTCATCTCGTTCCTTGCAATCAAAGGGACCTGCAGGTTTAATTGTCTAAATTGGAAATGATTGTTTTCAAGATATGAGTCTTGAATAATGGAAAGATACACAGCCAGTCCTCCTTGGGGGCGTCAGTTGTGAAAAAAGGCATGAAAAGTAGATTGAGTGAACCTAGGGTCCTGATGCTGTCCATCTCTGCACTCACCTCCTGTGTCATGTGCCTTTGCTTTTCCTTTCACTGTGGAGACGAAGACCATTTCTCCATCTCCTGAGTCTGGGCTGGTCCTGTAAATTGTTTGGCTGAGCAAGTAGCCCATGATGGAAGGTATTGTAATCTTCCAAGTCAAGGCCTCAAGAGTCCTCTTGTGTCTCCACTGTTGTTCTCACATTTCTTCCATTGTCATGACAACTTGCCATGGCTAGCCTGCTGGAGAATGAGAGGGCATGTGGGGCAGAGCAGAGTCCCCCAACAGCCAGCCAGCCTGTGTGCAAACCCAGACAAAGTAGCAGAGCCACTTGGTCTGGGCACAGCTGAGTCCATACACATTAGCAATAAATAGTTATTATTTAAGCTAGAAATGTTTTGTATCATTGGTTATCCATCAATACTGTGGTAATAGATAACTAATCAGCATAAAGAGAGTGGGGATTACAATCAAGATAGTGAAAATATTTACCTGTTTGAGGTGAAGTAGAGGTAGATTTATATTTGAAAATTAATGTATCACTCCTCTGGTATAAATATGCACAATTAGCTTGTTTAACATCAGTGAAAGTAGATTACATCTAAATTTAATTTAGTTTCAAATCTTAAAGCCTTTTTTTAGTTAAATTTATTGGAGTGACACCGGTTCACAAAACCACACAGGTTTCAAGTGTACAACTCAACAAAAAACCATCTGCTCCCTGCATTGTGCTTCCATTGCTCCAAGTAATCTCTTTCCACTCCTGTTTATTTCCTCTCTGCTCACATCCACCTCCACCCCACCTTTCTCTCTGGCTACGTACACACTATTATCTGTGTTTATGTGTTATGTGTGTGTGTTTTGTTTAATCCCTTCACCTTCTTTCATCTAGTCCCCCAACACCCGCCCCTCTGACAGCTCTCAATCTGTTCCATGTAGCCGTGCCTCTGTTTCTATTTTGTTCATCAGTTTATTTTGTTTATTAGATTCCACATGTAAATGAGATTATATGGTACGTGTCTTTCTCTGACTGGCTTATTTTACTTAGCATAATGTTGGCCAGGTCCACCCATGATGTCACAAAAAGTAAGATTTCCTTCATTTTTATGGTTACATAGTATTCCATTTTGTAAATATACCACAGTTTTTTAATTTACTCATCTACTGATGGATACTTAGGCTGTTTCCAGATCTTTGCTATTGTATATTATGCTGCAATGAACATAGGAAGCATATATATTTTTTAAATCAGTGTTTCAGGTTTCTTAGAATATATTCCCAGAAGTGGGATTTGTGAAACAGGCAGTTCCATTTTTAATGTTTTGAGGAGAATCTATACTGTTTTCACAGTGGCTGCACCTCAACATTCTTGCCAGCACTTGTTTATTGATTTATTTATTGTTTGTTGATTCTGGCAGGTATGAAGTGACATCTCATTCTGGTTTTAATTTACATCTCTCTAATGATTAGTGATGTCGAGCAAATTTTCATGTTTATTGGCCATCTGTATGTCCTTCTTGGAGAAGTGTGTATTCAGGTCATTTTCTCATTTTTTGATTTTTTTAATGTTGAATTATATAAGTTTTTAAAATATTTTAGAAATTAATTTCTTATCAGATATATCATTGACAAATATGTTCTTCCATTAGTGGGTTCCCTTTTCATTTTGTTGATGGTTTCTCTTCTCTGCAAAAGCTTTTTAGTTTTATGTAGTCCCATTTGTTTATTTTTTCTTCTGTTTCTCTTGACTGAAGAAATATATCAGAAAAAATATTACTGTATGAAATATTTGAGCTTTTACTGCCTATATTTTCTTTTAGAATTTTTATAGTTTCACAATTTATATTTAAGTCTTTAATCTATTTTTAATTTATTATTGTGTATGGTGTAAGGTGGTGGTCTAGTTTCATATTTTTGTATGTCTCTGTTCAATTTTCCTAACACCATTTATTGAAGGGACTGTTTTTACCTCATTGTATGTTCTTGCTTCCTTTATCAAATATTAATTGACTATAAAAGAGTGGGTTTATTTCTTGGCTCTTTATTCTGTTCCATTGATCTTTATGCCTGTTCCTATGCCAATGCCATGCTATTTTGATTACTATGGCCTTGCAGTATAGTTTGATACTAGGTAGTGTGATAACTACCACTTTGTTCTTCTTTCTTAAGAAAGTGAAGGCTATTCAGAATCTTTCATGCTTTCATATAAATTTTTGGAATATTTGTTCTACAAGGCAATAGGAACTCTAAATGACACACTGAATCAGATGAATTTAATTGATATTTACAAAACATTTCATCCCAAAGTAGCAGAATATACATTATTCTGAATTGCACATGAAATGTCCTTAAAGATAGATCATGTTAGGATGAGAAATAAGTCAACAAATTCAAGAAGATTGAAATCATATCAAGCATCTTTTCTGACCCCAATGGTATGAAATTAGAAATCAATTACAATAAAAAACCCCTGAAATTCATTCAAACACAAGGAGACTAAATAACATGTTATTAAACAATGTATAGGCTAATGAGATCAAGGAAGAAATCATAAGTACCTGGAGACAAATGAAAATATATACACACAATATATACACAGTATAATGAAAGTAGCTTTGAGAGAGAAGATCATAGCATTACAAGCCTACTTCAAGAAGCAAGAAAAATTTCAAATTAAATTATTTATTAAGAGAAATGATATATTATCAGTTAGTTATACCTGTTGGGATTTATCAATTCCCTAGGTTATTAACTGCAGTATCAACAAAAGATTTTCACCAGAAACTCTTTATCTGTATCTTCTTATTTTTTTTATTTTTTTTATTCATTTATAGAAAGGAGAGAGAGGGAGAGGAGAGATAGACAGAGAGAGAGAAGGGGGGAGGAGCTGGAAGCATCAACTTCCATATGTGCCTTGACCAGGCAAGCCCAGGGTTTCGAACCGGCGACCTCAGCATTTCCAGGTCGACGCTTTATCCACTGCGCCACCACAGGTCAGGCTCTGTATCTTCTTAGTCACTTGAAAATATTTTTTTTGGTTTCCATTTTATTCACTCATTAAAATTTTCTACTCTTATTTTTTCATATATTAGAGTCTCTGCAGGAAGAAGATGGCACACACAAATGTGGACACTTTGAATAGAGTTTAATAATTAGACTATCTACATAGGTTTTCATGAACTAAGCTACAAGTAATGTACAAGAATTACTACTAGAAATACCAAGGCTGTTATTACTCTTGGCTGAAGGTACAGGATAGTTTGTTCTTGCAAACTATAAAAAGGAGAGCCCTTTGCAGAGCCTGCAGGTAGGGAGCTGTGAGATTAAAAATCTCAAACTCACTTCCTTTCTCCCATCTGTCTCCTGATATCTGTATTAGCCAAGGCCAATATTTTAGTACAGGTGTACGTTGATGCAGTTAACATCGGGAGGCTCAGAAGTCAAGTCTTGGAAGGACAGAGGTTGACCTGAAGGGGCCAATGTGAACATCAGAGTACATAGGCTTTGCATGTTTCGCCAACAGGGCTCTTTCTAAATAGAGCAAGATTTCTGGGAGCCCTGGGTACTTGGTTAACTAGGTTCTGAATTATCATTGTCTAGATGTCAGATTATTTACATTATGCATCAAAACTTATATTGTGGGCCCTGGCTGGTTTGCTCAGTGGTAGACCATCGGCCTGGCATGCAGGAGTCCCGGGTTCAATTCCCGGCCAGTGCACACAGGAGAAGTGCCTATCTGCTTTTCCACCCCTCCCCCTCTCCTTCCTCTCTGTCTCTCTCTTCCCCTCCCGCTGCAAAGGCTCCTTTGGAGCAAAGTTGGCCCGGGCGCTGACGATGGCTCCATGGCCTCTGCCTCAGGCGCTGGAATGGCTCTGGTTGCAACAGAGCAGTGGCCAGATGGGCAGAGCATTGCCCCCTGGTGGGCATGCCGGGTGGATCCCGGTCGGGCGCATGCGAGAGTCTGTCTGACTGCCTCCCTGTTTCCAACTTCAGAAAAACACACACACACACACACAAAACAACCAACCAAAAAAACCCCTTATATTATGCCTTTTGTTGTCAAAACACTTTTATTTACCTAAGAATTACAGGCATAACCACTGTTCTGTAACCTATGTAACCTGCCAGCAAGGAACACCAATGCTGTAACCCTGACATTGCATGACCAGCCGCTGGGTTGGAAATTGATTACATTGTGTTGTTATGCTTCTTTTATCCTGGAAGCAGCAGCCATAAATCTTTTCTATAATCAAAACATTTCCAGCTACCAGTTTGCCTTTCCTACCTGCAGGGTCTCCCCCTGCACCACTATGCAAGGGCTTATAAAGGGTTGATTCACTAAAACAGTATACTGGGTTATTTTGTCTTAAGCCAAAGGGTTCACTGAACTTCAAAGTGGATATGGCAATGAGCCCAGATCTACTGGTCTTACTACACCATCTAAAAGTTACTGAAAATACACTTCCTTTTGAAAAGCATTGCTGAGATAAAAGATCGGAAGAGATAGCGTATGTTAAGGGGTTGCCATCATCAAAGATGCAGTAAGACTCCTATATCAAAAGCTAGTATTTATCTTCCCTTAAATATAGAACTCATGGGTCCAATCACCTAGGTCTGAATATAGGAGTGATACAAATTCCCATTACTCCCAAGAATCCCCTTGGGAAATTTCAGATTCTCATCTTCAAGGTGACTCTAAAGAGAGGAAAGGGATATACTCCCCAAGTTTTTAAAGATTACTTGATATTGACTCTATACTGATTTTAGTTTCTAAAAATTCCAGAATGATCACCCAGTTGGGTTAGGGGTATAGAAGGCCAAGTAAATAATGTACTTTTTCTCTGGGATTCACCTTATTGTGGGGTTTATTTGGTCTCTGAATGCATCCATTGCTTATTTTCCCAGTTCTAGAATTTATACTTTAGTATAAACACACTCGGCAAAAAGCCAAATTCTCATATTGGTTCTTTGACAGATGGAGTGAGAGCAGTGTAGAACCAGTTGAATGGGAGCCACTAGATCTGCTTCTACCTAGAAAGCTAGTTAGCCATTCCTAGAGGGTCTGCAGAGAGTAGTGTCACTTTCAAGGACCTGAAAGATGCAAAAATAGTGATTTCTTTTTACCGTATTTTCATTCTAATAACTTACTGGTCTATGCAAAAAAGATATGGACCTTGGAGAATGACAATGGATTATCATCGACTTTATCATGAAATGATTTCAGTTGTAAATGGTGCTCTAAATGTGTTTTTGTACCAGTTTTTGGTACCTGGTATGTAATTATTGATCTGGAGAACTCTTTTACTTTTTTTTCTATACTTTTTAGTGAAGAACTCCACAAGAAAGAGTTTTAGTTTCTCCGGTCATTCACTAACTCTCCAACCCTTCTTCATTATCTAGTCTACAAGAACCACTATTACTTCTCTATTCCATAAAAGCTCATCGTAGTCCACTGTATTGATAATATACCATTGGATCTGGTGATTGGGAAGCATTTTTTTTAGCTGATAAATATAATTATATATCTAATCCACATATACGCATTTTAGCACCTTTATAAGACACAGATGCACCAAAGGACAGGAAATATCCATGAAAATTTGGAGTCCTGCTCCCTCGGTTAAAGTTTAAGAGTTCTAGATGTTAAAACATATTTTATATCCCTTCCTAGAAAAATACAAGTCAATGTATCTGATCTGTCTTAAAAGCAAGAAAGAGGTAAAACAGAGAATGGGGGCCTAGAAGTTGTAGGTAGCATATTTCTCCTTCTGATGCTGCTTTGACCCATTTAACAAATATCACAGATAGCTGACAATTTTTTTTTAAATTTTGGAGCCAGAAAAGGATCTACAGTGTGCCTTACCTCTCTTTTAAGCTGCTCTACCATTTGGGCCACATGACCCAGATCAAATGAAGCTTAGAAACATCTGTGCCAAATAAGGATGTCCTGTGGGGCCATTGGGAGCTTTAGGTCTTCAGAAAAAAGCTATACTAGCCTTTCAGATAATATTGTCTTTTTGAGGAAGAGCTCCTGGGTTGGGTTGTGCTGGGTTTTTTTTTTCAAACAGAGAATAGTTATCTGAAGCAGGAGGCCTCAATCCAAAGCTTTAAGGATCTTTGCTGCATCTCTCCTGCAGGGGCTTGCCAGTGATGCTAGACAGCATCTTTATCCATGATAGATACATCCGCTATCATCAGATCTATGCAGCCATATAGGATCAGCTGTGGGGCAACTTGTACCTTAGTGTGGTCCATTGCAAACCCTTTCTCACTCTGTGTCCCCTTTGAAAGGCTCCTCTGTTTGTGTCCCTCAATAGAAGAGATGGAGCACTATTCATAAATGCAGTATGTCCTCCCTTCAGAACCTGAAGAAGCCACCAAGTCTTGTATCACTTTCTTAAAGATAAGAATGAAGAATAAATTACTTGTTCTTTATCTTAATTGGAATATTCTGGAGTCCCATAATTATCATAGATATGGCAGGTTCTTAAATCTTTCTGAAGATTTTATTACCCAACGGCATGTATGAGACTTACTATGGCATCTAAATTATTTTCCAGTTTCTGCTTAACAAGTACATGCTATCAATATTACAGATCAATGTGATTGAGGAGCATCAAAACAATTGAGGTTACTGTATGCTATAACATGACAGAGAGCAGAAAAGTAAACATGATCCCTGGGGAAAATAGTAAATGTACACTGCTACTCCTGCAATGTTAAATGACTTAGATTTTATCTTGCATGAGTTTTCTCTTGCTGTGCAACAAATTACCACATCATTTGTAGCTTAAAAGAATGGTCTGCAGTTATCTCACAGTTCTGGAGGCCTGCGGGTTTGAAGTCCAGGATCTGTTCTGCTGGGTTCTCTGCTCAGGGTCTTAAACTTAAGGTATTCACTGGGCTTTGTGATTATCTGAAAGCTCTGGGGAAGAATCTGTTTCTGAGATCATTCATGCTCTTGACAGAATCCAATTCTTTGGAGCTGTAAGACCCATCTTCTTGTCTTTCCATTTCCTGTTTCTTAGCTGGCTCTCAGCACTTAGAGACACCCCACATTTCTAGTCACATGGCTCTCTCACTTCAAAGACAACAATGAAAAATTTCCTCATAGAATTTTAGTGCAGAGGTACCCTAAAAAGAACCATCACTGAAAGGAAGAATTGGAGAAAACTTTTCATAGGCACTTGCAGTGATTTTGTGGTCCATGAAGGACCATAATGTTCTATTTCAATCGATGAACTTTCTGCTTGTGAGGTCTCAATTATTTTTTAACTGAGGTATAATTGATGTATAACATATGAGGTTTAGGTGTACAACAGAATGATTTGATACTTGTATATAATGTGAAATGATCATCACATAAAATCTAGTTAACATATCCATTACTATGCATAGCTACAATATTTTTTTTCTTATGATGAGGGCTTTTAAGATTTGCTTTCTTTAGAAACTTTTAAATATTCAGTACAGCATTATTAACTATTGTACACCATGCTTTATTATATCCCTATGACTTATTTATTTTATAACTAGAAGTTTGTAAAGTTATCGATTATTATTATTATTATTATTTGTATTTCTCCAAAGTTAGAAGAGGGGAAGCAGTCAGACAGACTTTGTATGCGCTCGACCAGGATCCACCTGGCATGCCCACCAAGGGGTGATGCTTTGCCCATCTGGGGCATTGCTCCATTGCTACCGGAGCCATTCCAGTTCCTGAGGTGGAGGCCATGGAGCTGTCCTCAGCACCTGGGCCAACATTGCTCCAATGGAGCCTGGCTGCAGGAGGGAAAGAGAGAGACAGAGAGGAAGGAGAGGGGGAGGGGTGGAGAAGCAGATGAGCTCTTCTCCTGTATTCCCTGACCAGGAATTGAAGCTGGGACTTCTACATGCTAGGCTGATGCTGTACCACTGAGTCAACCAGACAGGGCCTTGATTATTTTACGTTTTAACAATCAAGCAGCATTATATTCTATAGTTTGTCTGTCATGCCCCTAAGAATATCATCACTTGTTACCATAGATTCCAGTGGTGCAGACATGCTGATAACCACTGAAGTGTTTTTTTTATACCCACAGAAATAATTAAATTACTTTACCTATCAAAGATAATCTTTGCCAAGTGGCATCTGCCAACTATATTTCTTCCCGCCCTCCCTTCTTCATCTTCTCCCTCCTTCTGTACCTCTCTCTCTCTCTTCCTTTCTTTTATAACCATCTTCACATATGGAAATAGAATGTCAGTTTGGCAAAAATTTTGTTCTTCCCTTTGCCCCTAGGACCAAACTTGGATGAGTAGCATCCTTGTAAACCAACATTCAGGGAAGTCATTTTTGGTGTTTCCAAACCAAAGAAATATTTATTACTATCTAAGTATTTGATTTATCATAAATTAAAAACTAAGAAGCCTATATATTTTTCCTAAAAACAATAAAAAATTAGACTATACATTATGCCAAAAATCTTTAATAGTATTAGGCTTTGACTTATTAGCTGTTACCTCAATGTTTGCTGCACAAAAAACCGAGTCATCCTATTTGGGACCCTCATATAACCACATGGAAAATATGCAAACATCTTAAAAGAAATCTTTTCAAAATCTACTCCATTATTTTTATCTAGAAACAAATTCTGTTTATAGTATCTTCTGTATATTTCTAAGTATTAAAATTAGTATTTATATTATAATCATGTTAGTGTTTAAAGCAGAAAGGAGTATGTGTATAATTTCATTTACTTTCTTGTTCAATTTTTTCTATTTTTGACATACAATTTCTTTAACTTACATAATTTTCTATGTACCTATTTTCATTTATATTATAAAATCAGTCATGCTCCTGTTTATGCTTACCCATGCCAGCCATATATCTAGATATAGTAAGTACAGTAGGTCCTCGGATTGTGACACTGTTCTATTTCTAGAACAGTGACATAACCTAAATTTTGGTGTAAGTCAAAACACACCCTAGCCTAACACAAATGAAACACTTGAGCTTTTAACAGTCCAAAATGACATAGGTAAACCTCCCTCACTCAACTGCGTTACTGCATATTCTTCAGCCACGCCCAAACTAGTTCACCCACATAGTCCATAAGTACAAGGCTAACAGCGTAAGCCAAAACACTCATGTCTCAAATTGTTTTAGATTTTTATGGGAGTGAGCTTGGCAAACTCAAAGTGTTGTATATCGAGACTGTCATAACCCGAGGACCCCCTGTAATCTATCAAGCCATGTTTCCTCTTAGAGACAGCCTTTGAAACATCCTTGGAACATTTCTTATTACACCTGGGCTGTTTTCTCTTTAGAAATGCCTTAAGTTGTTATTGTGGACCTTCCCTTTGCCACTTTTTTTTGTTGTTGTTGTTAAATCCCTTGTATGCTAGATTATCCATCTTCATCTTCCATTTCCTTGGTTTGCCACTCTTCAATTGATTTGTAATGCATAGAGAGTAAATATTTTGCATTTTTTGAATGATTTAATCTCTCTTCATTATTATAAGCAACTTTTGAGACAGAATTTTTTAGAAAGGAGTAAGGAATATATTCTATCTGCATGAGAATTTTCTATCAATCCCCTCATTTTCAGCTTGGAACTGAATGCCTTCCAAAGCCAATCAGGTGGCCTCACTTTAGAACTCCAGGTCTCTTATCCCTGTAAACTCTTCTACTTTGTCGTCTTGCTGACTTCCAAATACATGGTGAAATCCTTTTTTCATTGATGTTTTTATTTCTATTCTTTTTGTTTTTGAGGATTTGTTTTCTTTATTTTAAAAGAATTGTGAGATAAGAAGATAAATATGCAGGCTTAGATGCTCTGTTTAACTAGAATTTCAAAACAGAAATGATCAATTCTCTTCTAATCTCCATGAAATTATCAAGGTCTACATTTTCTTATCTCTAAAGAGGTATCTATTACACAAAATCTTGAACTCAGGATTATAACTGTGCATAATGATCACCAGCTGATGGAATGTTAGTCATAAAAAAGATTTTACATATTTCTGGCACAATTTACTTTTTTTTTAAGAGTACCTAGGCCAATTTCATGTAGGTAATAGCAAAGTTTAGAGTAAAACTCATATATTCTGACCTATTCTCTTTAGTCTCTATGTGTTTTTTCCTCTAATCATATTTTTTTTGAGGACCAAGTATTGTATTACATGTTGAAGATTAAAGTTTGGGTGAGAAATTGTCTGCCTAGGGAGCTCAATGCCTGTTGGGTGAAAAGGGACATTTGAAATTTCTAAAAGCATAAGAAATGTTGGATTTTGTATTTGAAATACTTAAAAAGAAAGTTTTCATAATATAACAAACAACAGAAATAAAGCTTAACAGAAATTCTTTTCTGTTTAGAGATATAAAGTAATAATTTGTAACTGGAGTCTTCATTATAATTATCAGAATACCCAGGCATTGTTAAAGGATGGCTGAGATGTTTAATTTATCACAAAGAAGGTAGATAAAAATGTTGAGAAACAATGTATGTATAATGCGTAGGTCTTAAAAAATCACTCTCGTGTTCCTTTCTCTAAATAGCTTTCGCCTGAGCTTAATCATCTTGGCCAGGCAGAGTTCTCATTCTAAAATAAAGTTGTTTTTCCAGCTTCTAAGATACTCTTGGGTGTCCCACACCATCTTTTATTGATTTTTGTAATATACCTGGTTCTTGCCACAGGACTCTTATTACCAATCACAGGTTGGTTTAGTTTCTGGTTGTTAACCACAGAACAGCTGTTGATGACAGTTATTTCTTATTTTGGTAATGTTGGGAAAGCTATGATTTCATTCTCTTTGGGAGCTGTGTTCCTTCCACTGAATTGGTGTTCTTGATGGACTGTGAAAATGGGAATGGCATTTAAAAGTGGCTTCATAACTAAGCTACTTTTTTGCTAGAGTATATACTTGGTTGAGTGCCTAGTATAAAGTGCTATGCCTCTGCAGTTGAATATTCCCTAAAGAAGAATCTCCCTGGCTATTACTACCTACAAATTTCATGTCTGATGTCAAGTGAGGTACATTAGAAATATTGTGTGAAAATTAGGGTACAAAATATGATCTTCGTTAAAGAGTGAGCAAAGATAATAATAAGAGAGACAATTTTTATTATGACAGGACAGAGACGAAATGTTTACTTGTCATTTATTATTTGTATTGAAAAATAATAAAAGAGAAAAGAACAAACAATTCAACAGTTATTAAATTATTTTGAGCTTTTATTTGTGATTTCTTTCTTTTTCTTTTCTTTTTTTTTAATTTAGTGAGAATAGGGAACCCGGAGACAGACTCCTGCATGTACGAATGGGATCCACCCAGCAAACCTTGTAGAGGGTGATGCTCTGCCTGTCTGAGGCCCTTGCTCCATTGCAGCTGGAGCCATTTTTTTAGCACCTGAGCCATCCTCAGCACTCTGGGCCAACTCGCTCTAATCGAACTATGGCTGCAGGAGGGGAAGAGAAGAGAGTAAGAGAGAGAAATGAGAGGGGGAGGGTTGGAGAAGCAGATGGGCACTTCTCCTGTGTGCCCTGACCAGGAATTGAATCTGTGACATCTACACACCAGGCTGATGCTCTAACACTGAGCCAACCGTCCAGTGCCTTTTTGTGATTTCTATACTTAGGTTTAAACAATTTGGATTGCCTTGTGTCTCAGGAATTTGATAACAGCAATGCAAACACTTGATGCTTTTTTCAAATGCAGTAACATATTTTTAAGTTCAATTACACTATATTTTTAATATAGTTAATTGGATTAAAAGGCATGTAAACTCTATCTATGATATACATTAATTAAGAAATATTCCAAATAACTCATTTCTGAGAAAACTATCTGATACATAGCCTATTTATAAACTTGGGAGAGTCTATAGTCCTAAAAAATGATAGAACAATAAGAACAATAGGAAACTGGAACTAATTACAAACTCCCATCTTAATGATTCTTGTGGAACATCTATTGTGGTTTATAATTCTTGTATGTATAAGAACTCCTTTTTTCCTATTTATAAAGTCAGGTGAGGCATGATTTGTTAGCACTTTTTAAATTATTAAGTCTGATTTTCAAACTGCATTAAAGTTTGATTTTAAGAGGACAATATAAAATTAATAGCACCAAAAAATTAAAAACTAGTACAAATTTTCATCTGTAATGTGTGAAAAAATAATACCTATTGTCATCAATCATAATGCCAATATTTCTAAATGTATATGCACTTTTATCTTCCAGTACAATGCCAAGGTATTAAATGAAAATATTACTAAATTGTTTTTAAAACTATCCTGTGATTAACCTGATATTTTTCAGAGTCTATACTGTAAAAGAGCTTTAGAAAATATTATAATTAACTTTGAAATTTTAAAAAGTTACAATAATATTATTCATGATCTTAAATATAAGTGTCTAAATTTTGGGAACTGAAAGAATGAAGTGACATTCATCCCAACATTTTACAATGTTAAATCCTACAAAATAACCACCAGAGGCTTAGACGCTGACAGCATCATGGTGGTTCTGGTTGGTGGTGACTAGTTAATAGACATGTCAGGGTGATTAATGAACTTCTCATTGTTTTAGCACAGATTAGGTTTTTGGTCAATATAACTGTCAGATGATCAAAGTGGTGCTTTTAAGGTTCATTTATATGATTGAATAATCTTTATACATTTTCCACAATATCTGGAATTTTAACTTTATCACAGACTTTTACAAATAGTTTATATGCATATTATTAAAACTATAAAGGATCAATAGGATCTTTACAAATTAAAAAAATATTTCTTTAAAATTTGTGAAAGCAATGGAGCAATGCTTCGGTTCAATATCCATCCACGGGTGATTCAGAAGTGAAGTAAACACGAGGGGTGAGAAAACATAAAATTAAGTCAGGCAGAGATTTTAGTTGTCGCTAAAATCGTGACCTGTTGGCTGTTGAGACATTTATGGTGTTTTCTCTGTCAGCAGGATACTGGTTACTCCTCCCTCTTCTCAGACCTGGGGAAAAGGCTTCGTGACAGTGACTGCCTTGCTGGTGTTTGCCAATGGGAAGCGAGAGCAGAGGAAAGAAAGGCACAGGGAGCAGGGGACATTTTATCTGTCTCTGACCTTGTCACCAGCATTGCAGCAAGCAATGATTCCACATTGCCACCTGCAGTGCCACCAACAGCGTCTCTACGTAAAAATGGTAGCCCAGGAGTGGCTGTAACTTTCTAGCCTGTATTAAAAACAGCCTGTATTAAAAACTTTCCAGCCTGTATTAAAAACTTTCCAGCCTGTATTAAAAAAACATGTTTTGTTTTGTTTTTTAAAGTGGTCATATGCATCACTCTTAGGAATTGAAATTTGTCTTCGTCAGGGGTGGTTTTTTCAAAGAGCATTTTTTATAGATAATAATCAAACATCAAAACCCATAAGAAGACCCATTTTTTTTTAGTTTATGAATTTCTTACAAGGATAGGGAAAGTTGTTTACAATAAAGAGTGGTTGTGCAATGTTTTTCACTATATTAAATTGACCTTGTCTCCTTCTTGAAAGTGCAGCCCGTGTTTCTCCACCCACCCTGATTTTGTGCTTTGAAGGAGAAAATCATAATAATCCAATGCATGTGAGACAGGGTGGCAAAACATTTCCTGAGATTAACAAAAATCCAGTTCTTCTTAATATCATGAGCTATGTGGAATTTAGATCATTCTAGAACTAATGTTTCCCTAATATATTGTAGGTTGTCTATTGAGGGCTTTTAAAATAAAAGTTTCAAATAGGTTTTAAGCATACAGAGCAAACTACCAAGGTGAGAGAGAGTAGGCAGAATTTTAGAATGTTTTAAGACTGAAAAGAATGAACAGTAAATAAAAGAATACATTAAAGCTATATTAGTTTTTTTTTTGCTGTGCTAACAAATTACCACAGAGGTTTAAAATGATACAAATTTATTATATTACATTTCTGAAGGGCAGACATCTAAAATCAGTTCCACTGGGCTAAAATCAAGGTGTTGGCAAACCTATGTCACTTTTAGATGCTCTCTCTACAGGAAAGAGGGATTTTATTGCCTTTTTCAGCTTCAGGAGGCCACTTCCTCCATCTTCAAAGCCAGCAGAATAGCATCTTCTATCTTCCAATAATTCTTTCTTAATTGCTATTTAGATCTCTATATTCTTATTTATAAAAAGGTACCGATAACTGCTGAGAAATATACGCAAGTCACAAAACTATGTAATGACTCGTGAAAGACTGGGGAACATTTCAGCCAGTCCTAAAGGAACCACCCTGCAGTTTTCCTCAGGGCTAGTGAAGACTTTGTTTTAGATTTTTCCTGCTGTGCAGCAGAGTAGATAACGTGGGGCCTTTCTTGTATCTCCTCACCCTTATGACTCTGCTGCTGCCTGACTTCCAGTACCTGGTTGTTTTTTCTCTGAAGGCTTTCTATGGTTGTGGAAGAACCCTTTGGTTTACCCGTAGCAGGCTGAATGTGCCACAGGCACTGCTCCCAAGCAGGGATTATCAGGAAGTTTAGTATGTAACTCTCCCACTCTTTCACCCTCCAGATGTAATAGCTCTGGCCTCCCGGTGGGATTAAGCTCTAGGAACCCACAGTGGGAGCTGGCTTTTACATATGCCCTGGCGCTTTCTCCTTACATGTCTGATTTCTCATCTCCACAGTGCTGCTTTCTTTATCTTCCAAATAACTAATATGTGCTCAAAACCTTGTCTCAGGATTTCTACTGGGTGAATCTAAACAGAGTCATAATTATGGTCTCAAATCTTTGAATTTTGGAGTGGGAAAGTGATATAAACCTTATAATTCTCTATGCAGACCCTTTTGTGTTGTACAGGAGAAAACTGTGTTCCATGGAAGCCAGGGGTAGGAAGTAGTTAATAGCAAACCACAATTAACTTAAAACATTTATAATTTGATGTATATAGTTAGCACTCTTAATAAATACTATTTATATAGCTTTCCCCATTTTTTTTTGTACATTCAAGGTGATTGTGTGTGTGTGTATGTGTGTGTGTGTGTACATTTTCAATATTTCAAAAGATTGGAATTCATGCCCAAAGGCTTCAAAATGTCTTCCAATTTATTCCCTGGATACCCATGTCTAATAACTGCATTTTCAAGTTTATCAGACACCCAACTTTCACACATTTAATGGCTGAACCAGTCATCTGACCAGCCCACCTCTTGTGCTTCTTGTTATTCTTTTCTCTACATCCATCCACTATCTCTTTCCATTACCACTGTGCAGATAAAGCCACTTGCCAGCCTCCTGATAGGTCTGCTTGCTTCCTGTCTTATTCCTCCAATGAACTCTGCACACAGCAGCCAGAAAGGGGTCAAATTCATGATAATCAGATGCTTAATATCCTTTACTGGTTGTCCACCAGTTGCTGGATAAAATATCAAAAATTTTAGCATGGGGATCAAGAGAAGTTTTAATCTCATTTTTTTGATAGGTAATATAAGGTATGTGTAATGAATTAAATGGTTTTAAAGAAAGGGAGAAGTAAATGAAACAGAGAGGAGCTAATTGCAAGAAAGAAGTCCTTGAGAAGACTAAACAGAAAAATTACAGATAATACTAACAGACAAAGCTGAGGGAAGTGGTGAATTTTAATGGGAATGGATGTAGAGAACATAGGTAGAAATATTAGGCAAAAGCCATATGATGGTTAGCCCTGGAAAATTACATTTTTTCTCACCTTAAACATTTTGTACTTGCTATTCCAAATGCCTAAGGAAAGATCCATGCTTGCTTCAGAAAATTTCAACTGGTTCTTTACAGTCTCAGAGTAGAATGTAGTTTTCCCAGTCATCCTTTTTTGAGCTTCAAAATGTGCCTCATCCCTGTCATCCCTGTGTGTACCATTACACATGCTTATATGGTTGGTAGTATGATATTGACTTCTCTGTCTTTCTCATTGTGAGCTCTCTCTCCTATCTGTTAGGAACATACCTTTTTCATCATTATATGTGATACATGGTAAATACAAAGTAAGTGTAGTTATTGATTAAATGAATATACTAGCTAATAAAAGAAATGTGTGTTCTTGCTTATTATAAATTTTTCTTATAAGATATATATATTGGAAATAAATGGTAGAATAGAGAGGAAGGAACATACATAAAAGTAAAACAATGATAGATTTTCTGATGTAACTTCCTTTCCAATATGGCTTCCAAGTTTAGCGCTAATATTGTCTCATTTCCAAGAAAATACCATTATAAGAAATTTTGAATGTAGCAAAATGAGCCTTAGGAAGTGGGGGGTAGTTCCTCTCCATTTTACACTGTTTAAAGCTTAATTGTGAAAAACAATTGTCCTTGGGAAATGTAGCTGAGCTAGTTCAGATCTCCTCACATGGTCCTTTGACCTCAGCCTTGTGCAACTGCTTAGAACATGTTAGTTTTTTTTTTGTTTGTTTTGTTTTGTATTTTTTCCAAAGTTAGAAGCAGGGAGGCAGTCAGACAGACTGCCACATGTGCCAGACTGAATAGACCCAGCATGCCTACTAGGGTGGTATGCTCTGTCCATCTGGGGCGTTGCTCTGTTGTGGCTGGGACCATCTAGAGCCTGAGGCAGAGGCCATGGAGCCATCCTCAGGGCCAGGGCCAACTTTGCTCCATTGGAGCATTGGCTGTGGGAGGGGAAGAGAGAGATAGAGAGGAAGGTGAGGGGGGAGGGTGGAGAAGCAGATGGGCACTTGTCCTGTGTGCCCTGACAGGAAATTGAACCTGGGACTTCCACATGCCGGGCTGGTGCTCTAATGCTGAGCCAACCGGCCAGGGCTGGAACGTGTTAGTTTTTAATTACCAGACACAGAAACATGTATTAGATGTGAATGAGACTTGCCAGGAATGGCTGAGGACAACAGAAATCCAGATTGATCCCAAGTGGTCAGTGCAAAGCATCTGGGCTCAATTTATCTATTCTAAGTTTGTAATGCCTGCACTTGCTCTTTGGTTCCATGTCTGATTCTTCTTCCTCGTCAGAATCTCCATTTATAGCTCCCTTCAGAGCTCTCAAGCTAATAAATTTGTGGTGATTCTTCTGTGGCTTCTTTGGAAATGACAGGATTTAGGAAAACGATTCAAACTCTCTGTCTGATTGTTTTTCTTTCCTAGTACTCAGTTTTCCTACCTTGTAAAACAGTTTAACATGACTGTTTAAGTCATAGAACCCCCGTCATGCTGCAGTATTCTTCAAATGAATATTATCTCTTTTCAGAATTTCATACAACTTTCATATTTTACTTCATATACTGAGTTGCCAGTTCTTACTTTTTTAATACAAAAATGGCTGCATGTCTACTTATTAAACTAATAATCTTGAGAAAGCAAACACAACCAAGGCTCAGTGTTTCACCATGAAAACAGAAAGAAATGATCTTTCAGGTCACTCTTTCTGCCTACTTTGTCAAATTATAATACGTTCCCAGAAAAATGATGCAATAGATGTGACATTGTTTCTTGCATGATGATTAATTCAAATTACTCAAATATTAGCACTACAAAGGTCTCTAACAGCTGGAGCACATTTTACAAATAGTAGCTTAAAAAGCATATGCTGCAAGATGAAGGCAAAGCAGAAAAAGAAAAAGTGAGTTTGATGGAATTTTAATAAAACATCTATGGTATGTCATTCATTTCTTAAACCACACTTTTTTTTCCCCAGTGCAATAAATTTTCTTAGCATTCCATTGCTTAAATCTGTTTTTCTTCATAAAATATATTTAGACTGAGCTAATGACAGAAGTCTCTATGGCTTAGTTCTTTGAAAAATAATTCTGACAGTTCCACAAAAGTGATTCTTCCCTTAGGATATTTCACCGTAAAGACTACAGATTCATCTACTTGCCTGTTTGTTTAGTTCTAGTTTCTTCTGGTTAGAAAATATAAACCAAATAATCAGTAATGATAGTTATAAGAGAAATGGAAGGTTCATGATGTCACAAGGTAGAAGAGTAAAATGAGCACTATGGCTGAAGTTAATTCACATATATATGAAGAACTAAGATACAAGGTAAGGCAGGGCAGCATTCTACTAGCAAGAGAAGCAGACAATATCACATTTGACTCAGTTATCTAAATATTTTATTGGAAAGTATTATACTTGGGGACCCACATGATCTGAGTAATCAAAATAGTTCTCTATTTCATCAGACTAGCATAGACTTGGTCTTGGTATAGCAGCAGAGTCTGTAGAAAGCTTTCTCTTTTAAAAAATACTATTTATTTTGTATTACTCATAGCTGAAGCGGCAAGTGGTGGTTGAAAGGACAGTTTCTGAGTGGAATTAGAAAGAAAAGAAGGATACAAAGACACTATCGCTCCCGGAATCTCTAGTTCTGACAGATTTGAGATAGTGAGTGTACTGAGAAAGTTCAAGAATAAAATTTTGAGGTATGGCATATTATATTCTTTAGTATTTAATTGAGAGGATTTATATTATGCTGACTTAAAATAACTTTGGATAAAATGGAATCAGAAAGCTTTGCAGGACCCAAGAATGGAAACTTCTAATGACCACAAAAAGGATTATTTTAAGAAATACATTTATAACTAAATAAGGACTTCATACATTCAGCAGAATATGAACATATTAATTTTTATTCCATGGAAGAGACTTGAGATATATTTTAGAAATGTGTGGAGTAATAATTGAATTTTACATTTATTTTATTTTATTAAAGTCTTCATTTGAAATCATAAAACTGCAAAAGAAAAATAAGTTTTTCTATTTTTCCTTCCCCTACAATGCACTAATTTATTGCATATCTTTTCAAAATTTATTTACGGTATATGAAAAAACGTATGTTTAATATTATTTTTATTAAAATAAATTTTGCAGTTCATATTGCTTCTCATTGCACACATGCAAACATGCACACATGTTAGTTGTGTGACAATTTGTTTGGGGCTCAATAGAAAACTCCACTGATTTTCTTCTAGAAAAAGAACAAATTATGCATTCAATATGCCACCAATTTTGTCCTCTTCTTCCTTTTTACTTTAGAAATATTTCAGATTATTCTAGAGTTCAGTTTTTAAGACAATATTCATAAATTTTTGTTTTATGAATTATCACATTTATCAAAGATCTATTATCCACTATAAACAAAGATGACATTAATGCATTCGCTGTTTATTCCATCTCTCCTTTTTCTTCTACCTCTCTGCATGATTTAATTATTATAAAACTTATACAGCATTCTGATTCATAACAAATAATTTCCTCTGTGCCTTGGTTATTAGCTAACTTTAGAATTTGAAAACCATTTAACTTTGTTAAGTAATTTATAACAGAGAGGCAATTACTAGGCTATCTGAATACATTATCTCAGTCTTCAGAAAAACGTTTGTCAAATATCCAAAAGCGTAAACACATGTGGAGTGTTTATGGGTATCTCAAACTTAGGATATATAAAACTCAATTCTTGATTCCTGTTCTGGTAATTTATTGTCATGTAGTGATCTTCTCCTAAACTTACTGTTTTAAAACAACATTTTACTTTGCTCAGAATCATGAGGATTAGGAATTTAGGAAGGGAGCGGATAGATTCCTCACCTGTGACACAAATATTATTATTAGCTGGGCTGCTGGGGCTGATAGCATTTCTTATATGCATGTCTTATACCTAGGTTTTCTGTTTCTCTGTCTCTCTATTTTCATGGTCCTTATCCTTCTTGGTCGATTCACATACCTTGGGCTTCCTCACAGCAGTGTAGCCTAAAGCAGTTATACTTCTTGCAAAGTGCCTAAGTTTCCAAGTGTGAGTGTTCCAAGAAACAAAGTGTAAATTGCCAAGAGATTACCCTTAAGGAATGGTCCCAGAAACTGGGACATCACATGCACTATATATGTTATGAGTTCAGTCACAGAGCCCACCAGGGTCAAGGAAGGGGGCGTAGACCCACTTCTCAATGACATACTTACCAAGGAATATTTGGCTGCAACTTCCTATCTTACAATTCTCCTTCCGGAATTTCTGCCACAGAAAATCATTCTTCCAGTCCCCTTGGCCAAAACATTGGAAGCAACTTTTACTGTTCTTATTTTCTCTCACAGCCTACCTCTGAAAAACCTGTCAGCTATACCTTTAAAATATGTTCATAACATATCTACTAATTCCTACCTGACCACTACTATCCTGGTACAAGATGTCAATGTCCCTGTCCTTGACAATTAATGAAGTCTCATATTTCTTCCCTGTGACTATTTGTGTTTGTGCATAAGGAAAGGATCATTTGTGGAGACATTGTTGATCAGTGCCTGCTATCATGAGAGGTAGCTTTGGGACAGAAATCTTAAAAATAACAGGAACTTAGCCCATTTGTTAAATTTCAAAAATTTATATTAGCAAATTTATAAATGCATGTGGCTAAAATTTGTAAAGTGTTCAAATAGGTATCTCTGAATGTTCTTTTATTCTTCCCTTTTATACCTTATACCCAGACTAAATATTTAAACTTTAAAATTGTATTTTTTATTTATTTTTTCTGATCATCTCCATATATTAGTTTTATAAACTAATCTTTGGGGGGAATAATCATGCTACATAATTTCATTGTGTCATCTCCTATTTGAAAAATTGGAAGCATTATGTTTTTATTTGTAGAAGTTTTAGATGTATAAATCAACTGTGAAAAATGGATGCCTAAAATTTTCTTTTCATGATATCACAAATTAGTTAAATATACTTGTACAAGAAAATAATAAGTAATCAAACATTATTTCATATATGAATGCAGATTAATTATAAAAAGAAAGGAAATAAAGGAAATATGTGTTTTTTGGCTTTGTAAGTGTTACATTGTTTTGTTTCTGTTTTTTCTTTTCCCTAGAAAAGCTATAGGTCTCTGAATGTAAAATTGACTTTCTGTGTATACACAAATTCTGCATATCCTTCTGGGGCACATTATTTAATGTGGGTTGCAATAAAAATAATTAAAAACATCACTATTTTTGTTTGGTCTTTGGATGCAATAAAAATTTATAACTAGGTTCAGGTGTTGTAACTAGAGAGGCATGCCATTTGTACCCTGAGATTGGTGTTCTGTCTGTTCACACAGTAATTATCATTTAACATTTATTGTGGGCTTTTTTTTTTTTTTAACAAATATTGCCTTATACATACAGCTTAAAAGATGGGCATGACCAAATTATATATTTTTTGTTTTTGTTTTTATTTATTTAGAAATTAAATTTAATAGGGTGATGTTGATCAACAAGAGTACATAGGTTTCAGATAAACATTTCTGTAGCATTTGAACTATTGATTGCATGGTGTGCCTATCACCTAAAGTCAAATCATTTTCTGTCACTGTATATTCACCCCTCTTTACTCCTCTCGCCCTGGTAACCACTTCGCTTTTATCTATGTCCACAAGTCTCAGTTTTATATTCCACCCATGGGTAAAATCATATAGTTCTTACTTTTCTGATTTACTTATTTCACTTAGCATAATGTACTCAAGGTCCATAAAAAACTGCCCATAACTTTGTCAAAGTTTGAAGTAGTTTATTAACATCATTGCAAGTGGTGAAATGATTTATGATCTACCACATCCTTAACTATCTAGCACAATGGTAATTAAGATCATAAAAGTCATATATTGATATAATATACAGGTAGAAAAAATCTATAAATTATCTTACATATTTATCTTATTTTGATGAGTAACATTCTGTGAAACTGAACAGCAAAAAAGCTTTTATCCAAAACTTGCAATGTTGATTTGAAGTTGTCGGGACAGTTCAGGAGCATTGTGCCATGGTGTGACAAGACAGTGCAGTCTTTTATTTCCACAGTGATGGAAACTGTAGGATGATTCTTCATATGGAAGAGGAATGACCCACTTTAAGTCTGAAAAATGTTAATCACCTAGTCTTGTTCTTTGGGCTTTTGACTACTTCTCATCCAATTTTGAGGTCAAGTGGTAGTTAGTTGCTGCTGTTATCTAATAACCATTCTTATAGTTCTGTCTCAAGTTTTAGCTTTCACCCTCTTTTGTTCAGTAGCTTAATTCTTCTCTCTACATCTTCATATAGCATTTATTGCTCATTCTAAGGTCTCCTGCTACATTACTATAGTTTATCCAATCATTCAGTATGCACTGAGTATGAGGCCCTATTGAAAGATTCATACAATCACACACACACACACACACACACACTCACACATTTTTATCATTAGGTAAAATGTTGATATTGGCTTTAATATTAATATAATGGTTCAGTTTTAACACTGACTTCCACTAATTTTATGTATGATTTACGTTGATGTGTTCCACCTAAATTTCACTTTCTTCAACCATGAAAGGAAAGTAATACCTACACTTGTTTCATGGTATTTATTGTAAGAATTAATAACCATATGTAATATGTTCAAATATTTCTTACTCTTGTGGTTCTTCTACTTATTTATTTATTTATTTTTTTGTATTTTTCTGAAGCTGGAAACGGGGAGAGACAGTCAGACAGATTCCCGCATGCGCCCGACCGGGATCCACCTGGCACGCCCACCAGGGGGCGACGCTCTGCCCACCAGGGGGCGATGCTCTGTTGCGACCAGAGCCACTCTAGCGCCTGGGGCAGAGGCCAAGGAGCCATCCCCAGCGCCCGGGCCATCTTTGCTCCAGTGGAGCCTCGGCTGTGGGAGGGGAAGAGAGAGACAGAGAGGAAGGAGAGGGGGAGGGGTGGAGAAGCAGATGGGTGCTTCTCCTGTGTGCCCTGGCCGGGAATCAAACCCGGGACTTCTGCACGCCAGGCCGATGCTCTACCACTGAGCCAACTGGCCAGGGCCTCTTCTACTTATTATTATGGGTTCTATTAATAACCTGGGATAATATCTTATCTGGGTCCAGGAACAATGATTCTTAAACATGGTTCATGGCCTGCCAAGGAGTTATGATAGAATTTAGAATATTTAGGAACTTGTATTGAAAAATAGTTAGTCTTATTATTACTAATCTGTAAGGATAATTTTCTTATGGAAAACAGCACTTTTTTTCTATTAGAATATAGGCAAAAACTCTTAATATTTATAGTATTGAGCATTACCTGTGGTATTGGTATCAACTGGAATCCAGGGTATTTTTCTACATATTATACTTGTTGTAGAGATTGCAGAATTTCATTTATGATCATAACTATAATCACACTGTGGTAATTTCATGTATTCTCCATTTTGTAGTTTCCAGCTGGCCAACTTTTGACACACTGTGCCTCGAGGACATTTAGCCACCAAATGATGATGTCACATGTTCTCACAATTAAGTTTAATTCAGAGTCTTCTTGAATTCTGATGCTTTTAAAGAGTAGTTGTGACGAAAACAGCTGTGTTAGGCTTGCTCACTGGTTTTCTAGCTGCAAGCACTTCGTACAATTAGTGTGTGAGCAGGTGGGAGAAAACCATGTGTGTGTCTCTATGAAAAGCCATGGGTGCCTTCCCTCTGTGGTCATTCTCCCAGATCCCTCTCCCGCCACCGCAAGGTGCAGTTGCCTGATTCCCTCAGCGGCCACGGTGAGGGGCGGTGTTCCTGATCCCTAGCCCTCCACGGCAAAAGCGGTTTTCTTTTGTTTATTCACTCGTCCTTCTCTGCGTGCCTCCAATAAACAAGAATGGCCTAAAGCTTTCTGGCTCTGCAGTTAGTTCTTCTACCATCTGCCCAAATTCAAGGCGAATCTGCCCAGCCTCAGCCAGCAGCATTACAATAGTCAATCTTCATGGAACAAGCCATGGAAGCTTTAATTACATTTGCAACAGTAAAATTTTGGAAATGCATATTTTCAAGCCTTGTCACTTTCAAACAAAATATTGAAAAATTTTGGCTGTCCAACATACCATACATGTTGTCTTTTCAAAATCCACCCCAGAATTTAATCTTCTTTAGAAAAAAAAAAATGCTGTAACTTTCACATTGATCTCTCTTTAAAAAGAGGGAAAGGGGATGATAGGATGAGATAAACCTGAAGGGAAGGGAGGAGGGCGCTGTAGGGAGGGGGGCAAAGGAGATGTTGAGGGGAATATGGGGGTGGGGGGGATGCATTTGGGGTGACCTTAGAATCTATGTAAACACAATTAATTAAATAAAAAATAAATAAAAGATAAAATTTAACCTTGCCTTGCCGATTTTAATTGTTCTTTCTATTTAATGTGTGAACAAAGAAGAGCATTATTACTATATCATAAATATGTATTTTAAAAATGCTTGGTGACATTTCTTTAATTTTCTCTGTGACCTTTGTATTTTATTGTATTTAATTTAAAATATTATTCTGAAATGAAGATAATATAGGGCTTCAAAGACTTCACAAAATGTTTCAGAATCTTTGATACGGAGAATTAAATTTACATTTTTATAATTTAAAGATTTTATTACTGTAGTTCTATCTACTTTGGACTTCTTAATAATGTCATACTTTTTTTTTTTTACTGGTTGTTAGACAATGTAGGTTCAAACTTTAATAGTTCTGTTTTTTGTTATTATTTATATTATATCATTTAGCTCAGGAAGTGGGTGTTTTCCAAGTAGAAGCACAATTTGCTGTAAACAGTGTATTTTCTAATACCAGCATTTAAGTTTCTCTTCAATATTTTTTTGTTTTTTTCCTTCTTCTGTCACCTACCTACCAACTTATATTGACTGACATTTTTTTTAATAAATAAATTTTTATGATTTAAATGGGGTGACATCAATAAATCAGGGTACATATATTCAAAGAAAACATTTCCAGGTTATTTTGTCATTTAGTTCTGCTGCATACCCATCACCCAAAGAGAGATCGTCCTCCGTCACCCTCTATCCAGTTTTCCCTGTACCCCTCCCCCTCCCCCATCCCTCCTTCCCTCCCCCCACCCCCCATAACCACCACACTCCTGTCCATGTCTCTTAGTCTCACTTTTATGTCCCACCAATGTATGGAATCCTGCAGTTCTTGTTTTTTTCTGATTCGCTTATTTCACTCTGCATAATGTTATCAAGATTCCACCAATCTGCTGTAAGTGATTCGATGTCATCATTTCTTCTAGCTGACCAGTATACCATGGTGTATATGTGCCCCATCTTCTTTATCCAGCCTTCTATTTTTTTTTACAGTGATTAAAAGCCTTTAAGCAAACTCTTGGCCAATACAGCAAGAATCCATAAAAGAGTAGTGTCCTTAACATGTTCACCAGGTCCAAGTTGGCCTCATCACCATGCCAAATCCCTGAAAAATGCAACCCAACCACAGTTCAGTCTGTTAGGATCTGTCACAGGGAGCAGGAGTCCAGGAAAAGTCCACATCCAGGGAAAGTCCACATGGCACTGGAATTGTTGTCACCATTGTATACTTCGCAGCTCATGTCCAAGTCCCAGTGATCGCTGCTTCTAGCTGGTAATGATTCAAGTAGACTGGAGAAGCCATTTGCAGCATGTGTGGATATGGAGCTTCTGTTCTCCTCTGCCTGGAGAGATGAGACCAGGTAGCTTTTCCCTGGAGCTCTGCGACTGTGGCATGGTAAAGAGAACCTTGGGATACACTAAGCTGGGTGGCAAAGGTAGATTTATAACAGAAGTTGGAAAAAGGGGGAAAGAGAGCTCTAAATTAGGAGTAGACTGATATTTTTATGAAGAACCTTCTTTTCATTACTCCCCAGTTGGCAAGACTTTGATATTTGTGATGAGGCTAATTTCTTCTACCTCTGAATTTTTTCTTTCACATTCATTTAGAATTATTTTATATTTATTATTATTTGCCAGAATTATGGAACAATTTCAAAGGTAAAAATAAACTACTACTTTACTGTTGGTAGAAAATTTTAAGATGTCAGCCATTCTTTTATCAAAGCTGTTTGAAAATTAATTACTCATGACATTTTCTGAACACCTGCTAGGCCTTATTTGTCTTGCTAGGCAATATAGACAGCTAAGATGATCTCTGCTTTCAAAAAGTTGTAATTTTGATGAGGTATAAATGCACCTGACATATGATCTGACTATGAATATTAACAATATTAAAGGTTATAGAAAAGGAATAAAAGGTGTAAAAAGATAAGAAATATTTAAGTCCATCATTCTTAATTTCTTTAAAAAAACATGTCTAATTAGACAAATTATCACATTGTATTTAATTAACATATATGGAAAATATATAAAAATTTCTGCATGAAAAACTAAAGGGGTGAGATAGAAAAACCCTCTTTACATAAGAATACAAACTGATAAATGAACAATACTAGAAAAGATATCATTTTACAAGCACTGTGATAATTGAGTCTGGCAGGAATAATTAATGGATATTAAAAATTATTGAACAAAATTAGAAATGGGTATGTCATGTAGTGTCATTGTGTCACTTATCTAATTATATACAAATGAAAGAAGATAACTTTACAGGGTAAAATAACAGTGAAGTTCAAAATAAAATGAGTCTACCATCTATTAGGCATGACTTAATGTCATAAAGATATCTTTGATCCCTAAGGACTATGTAAATATAATAAATTTACAATCAAATGTCCAGGGGGATTATTTTTTAAATAAAGTTTTTATATATGTCTAAGATGTGTATTGTCTTTCTTTTCTCAAACTTAAAAGGCTCCTCTATCATTTTTCATTGAGTATTGGGCACACATTTTTGGCATATAAGTGTTAACGAGTTAAAGATGTTTTCTGTTGCCTGGCCTGTGGTGACACAGTGGATCAAGTGTCGACCTGGAACTCTAAGGTTGCAGGTTTGAAAATCTGGGCTTACTGATCAAGACACATATGGAGGTTGATGCTTCCAGCTTCCCCCTTCTCTATCTGTCTTTACTCTCTAAAATGAATAAATTTTTAAAAAAAGAAGAAAAACAAAGATGTTTCTTGTTGGCTGAGACATTTTAAAATCATAAATTCACATTTATGCTATTTATACAGGGCAAAAGTAGGTTTAACATTGTTCATATGGCAAAAGACATGCAAATTATAATTATTACAGTAGTTTTATGAACTCTGTTTTTTGTACTTAAAACTATGAACCTACGTTTGCCCAGCCCTGCATCTACTATGATTATGTAATTTTCATCTGTAAACTATTGTTGTGATAAAATATATTCTACATTTTTTGTTAAACCATTTTTGCAATCCTGTTATATATTCTAATAATTTAATAAAAATTTAATTATTTTTTTAGCTAATGTTTTATTTATATACTTGCATCTATGTTTATATATATTTTTGTATTGTCATTTTTTTATTTATTCATTTTTTTTCAGAGAGGAGAGAGAGAGAAAGAGAGTAGAGGAGAGGAGCAGGAAGCATCAACTCCCATATGTGCCTTGACTGGGCAAACCCAGAGTTTTGAACAGGCGATCTCAATGTTCCAGGTTGACGCTTTATCTACTGTACCACCACAGCTGCCATTAGTTTTGAAATTAATGTTATATCAGCTTTAAAAAATGAGCTGGGTAACTTGTTTTATGAGACAACTTGCATAAGGTTGGCTTTTTTCTTAAAGTTTGGTGAAACATCTGTAAAACAATTGGAATTCAATAGTATTCAATTGTTTCTCATTCAAAAACCATTGGTTTCTTTAACAGATGGAGTTCAGAGAGTTCTCAGTTAATTCAATGCACTGAACTCATACTATAATTCAGAAGAAAGATCTCAAAAATTCATATTGACTTTTTAAATAATGTATTAACTGAGGCTTACTTATTTCTTGTTCATTGTGTTCAGTATCTCATTAGCAACAGAATTATGCAAATTGAAAAAAGTGCAAACAGTGTTATTGAAGTACTCCATTGCTTCAGGGAACTTGTTGAATGTATTGAAGAGAGAAATGACAAATTTTTATCACTGTAAATGTCAAGGCTGTTCTTAAAAGCGACATTACTTATGAACAAGAAATTCTGGAAGTGGATAATATTGACAATTGTCATGACTATTATTGAAATGGATATCCTCCCTTAAAAAATATAATTTGTTTACATTAATACTAATTAGTCTTCCATCATGGGGATGAGTGGTATTATTATGTATAGCATTGAAGAAGGAGAGATAAAAAAATTGCTACTAATGCTGTTTGTTTTTGTCAATTGATAACATATATGTTTTAATAAATCACACTTGAAAAGTATTTCTCAGAGTTAACTTTATACCAGTGCATGTTCAGTATATCGGCTCATATGTTAATGTTGAGTTTGTTTTTCATTAATAAATGCTCAATGGCAAAACAATGAGTTGAAAATGTCTGCTGTACAATGTAATTAGAATATAGAGCATAACTGAAAGAAATTTTATAAATGAATTCTGTAAAATAAAAAACACTAAAGGAAGCTCAAATTGAGAATATAATACTTAAATGGTAGTGAGGAGAGATGGGTTTTGGTGCATTACAGTGGACTTACACTATTTTGTGTAGAAAAATCTAGGAAAGCTATTGCACTAAAAAGTGTGAGACTTGGAGCTTGAGAGTAGCCACTTGTTTGATTCCTTATATAATAAGAGGATAGCATGAGTAGGGGGTCACATGCCATCTTGGAATGCCTGTTTGGCCATATTGGAATGTCATGACATGTTGCAAGACTATGAAATGGAGAAAACTCCACTCTTTGGAATAGTAAATAATTTTTATGTTAGCATTACCTTTCACAGTTTTGTGCTATTTTATATCTCTTTAAGTTGTGTAAAACTTACAAAAATGCGAAAGATTCTTGTCCATTGAAATGTAAATTAGTTGCATTTATAAAATACAATGGGTAGATTCATTTTGCATCTATCTATAGATTCATTTCAGCACTGCTAGTTTCTCTATATGTGTTATTCCTTGGAATCTCCTTTGAGACAGTTGAAACATATACTGGTTTCCTCATTAATTAATTAGTTGAATAAACCTTTGCCAACACTCACTTTATATTGCCATGAAAGTCACAACAATGACCTCTTTCAAAAATAATCTATTAGCACTTTGGAGGTCATTCACTGATATACGCCAAGGACCCATCTGACAGAGCCAGGCTGACACTATTGCTATAAAAGTGTACCTCATGGGTGACATAAAGCCCAGGCATGCCTTTTCCTTGTTGCAGAGGTGTATTTCAGTGGCAATAGAACTTTAGTTTTGTTCAAATTTTATTTCTCTAGATTTTATCCCTTTCTACTAATTTTGGATTTTGTTTCTAATATTGGTTTGTTTATAGATTAAAAATTAAAATTATCTCTAGGCCTGATGTGTGGTGGTGCAGTGGATAAAGTGTCAACCTGGAACACTGAGGTTGCCAGTCTGAAATCCTGGACTTGCCTGTTCAAGGCATATATGGGAGTTGAGGCTTCCTGTCCCTACTCACCTTCTCTCTCTCTCTCTCTCTCTCTCTCTCTCTCTCTCTCATTCTCTCTCAAATGAATAAGTTAAAAAAATTATCTCTAATTGGTGACAACAATGATTGGAAATTTGGTTTTATAGTCTGAAAATTTGGTGATCCCTACAAATAGATTAATAGATTATAGAGATATATTTTTAATTGAATAAGAAATAGAAGAGAATCTGGGGTCCACTCTCTTCTAGCTTGTAGAGTTTCTGCTGAGAAATCTGATGATAATCTAATAGGCCTTCCTTTATATGTTGTACTCTTCTTTTCCCTGGCTGCCTTGAGAATTTTTTCTTTGTCATTGGTTTGTGTCATCTTTATTATGATGTGCCTTGGAGTGGGTTTGTTGGGGTTAAGAAAACTCGGTGTTCTGTTTGCTTCTTGAATTTGAGGCTTTAGTTCTTTCCACAGGCTTGGGAAGTTCTCATCTATTATTTGTTTGAGTATATTCTCCATTCCATTTTCTTTCTCTTCTCCCTCTGATATACCTATTATTCTTATGTTATTCTTTCTGATGGAGTCAGACAATTCCTGTAGGGCTTTCTCGTTTTTAATTATTTTTGAGTCTCTTTCTTCTTCTCTCTGTTGTGCCTCAAGTTGTTTGTCTTCTATTTCACTAATCCTATCCTCAATCTGGGCTGTTCTGTTAGCTAAGCTTGTTACCTCGTTTTTCAGCTCGTGAATTGAGTTTTTCATTTCTGTTTGATTTGTTTTAATAGTTTCAATTTCCTTGGTAATATATTCTTTGTGTTCATTGAGTTGTTTTCTGATCTCCCTATATTGCCTTTCTGTGTTTTCTTGTATATCTCTGAGTATTTTTAAGATTTCTATTTTAAATTCTCTGTCATTTAGCTCCAAGGCTTCCAATATGTTAAGTCTTTTCTTCATAGATTTTTTCACATCTATTTGTGTTACCTCTCTTTCTTTTGTATCCATAATATTCGATTTCTTCTTTCTTATTGGCATCTTAGGGTGGTCTTGTTGATAGCACTAATTAGAATTAATAAAGAGTAAAAAGTAAAAAAAAAAAAAAAAGGTAAAACACCCCACAAAAAAAAAAACAGTAATAATTTATTATTTCCCCCTTTTTTTCTTTCTTCTCTTTCCCTCCTCTCCCCTCCTCAGGGAAATATCATGCCTATAATGGAGGGCCTGATTTGGGGTGAAGAGTTCAAGGGGCAAAAAAAAGGGAGTAGGGACTTACTAAATGCAAAAAAAAAAAAAAAAAAAAAAAAAGGAAGAAAATCTTAGACAAGCATAAGATAATTTGCTTGTAAGTGATGGTCAACTAAGAAATATAATGAGAGGGATAAGAGGGAACCAGAAAAAAGGAGGAAAAAAAAAGAATAATAAAGAAGAAAAAAATAAAAATAATAAGTAAAAATCTGTTGTATTAAGTGGAGCGAAGACTAAATACAATGGAGACCTTGGGTTGGGAGGAATGCTAGTGAGTTAAAAAGCAACGTATAAAGTACCCAAAATGCCACAAAAACAAACAAACAAACAAAAAAAACAAAAACAAAAGTGAAAAAGAAAAATAAAACCAAAAAAAACCCTTGAGTCCCAAATTAACTAATTTGTTTGTGATTGAGGATTAAAAGGGAGGTAAAGTAAAACGAGAAAAGAAAAAACGAATAGAAAGGAAAAAATAAGAAAAAGAGAAAAACGAAGGAAGAAAAAAAAAGGAAGAGGAAAAAACAAAATAAAGCAAAACAAAAAAGAACAAAAGAGAAGAGAGTGAGAGTTAAGTGTTTTGGAGTATAACCTTAAAGGAGGGTGAGGATGAAGAAAAGAAATAAAATGTAACACTCATGGGTAGTGTAGTTCAAGAAAAGGGAAGCATAAGATGGGCAGAGAATAGAAGGACCGAGGTGGAGGAAATAGAAATAATAATAATAAAGGCAATAAGATAGAACAAATAAACAACAACAACAAAAAAATTAGTGGAACAAGTTGTAAAGTCTGTGGATTTTTCTTGATTTTGAGAGGTTAACTTCTTCCTTTTTCTTTTCTCTCCCTCTTTCTGGTCGGTGACTCTGTACCCCAGGCTCTGCCCCTGTGTCACTCTTAGGTAGGGATTTGCAGTTGATGGGATTCTATGGCAATGTCATATAATTGGCTTTAGTCTTGCTGGTAGTCAAGGCTTGTTGGCGTTTGCAGGGTCCAACGATGAGAGAGTTTGCTTTCCTGGAGTCTCTCTCCTAGTCCCCCCTTCCTGAATTAGCAGCCTGGTGATCCAGCTATAAGGCTGCTACTGCTTCTTTCTGGGGAGTAAGAGGCTCAAAGAGCTAGGAAATCCCCACTCTATCCCCACTCAGCGCAAGGCTTTGGGAAAGGCTCTGGCAGTCAGAGCCTCCAGTGTAATCAGGCGGGGGTGGGAGTCAATTGTTGTCAAGGTGACTGTTCAGCGCCTAGCATTCAGTTGGACCACTCAACCCAGGCTTTCCACACTTTGTAGCCTGTTTTGGCTGGGAAGAAGAGGCACTAGTCTCTGCTTGCGACTAGTGTAGTATAGATCTTATTATCTGCCAAGTCCCTCTTGTTAGCGTTTATCCCTGAATATGGAGGCTCTATCAATCAGAAGTTGCCCCTGCCCCTTTAGCGAGAGGCACTAAAAAATATCATGCCTCTTGTCTTGGATCGCTGAACTGAGAGAGATCTTATTAATTAGAGCCCATGGGTGCGCAGATTTCATGGGTTAAGCTAATTTCAGTGATTGGGTTCGCAGCTGTGCTCCCGAAGGTATTTCAGGCTGCCTGCGCGCCCCTTCCCCAACTCTTGATTGTTAGCTTGAATGGCTAGGTGAGGTGCCCCGCCCACGGAGAGAATCTCCCAAGTAGGGAAGACCGCCCTGGCGCCTCTCCCGCTCACCCCGCTGCTGGCGGCTGGGGCGCACCGGCTGCAGGATAATGGGGCACCCTGGGTGTGCGGGCCAGTAGGGCGCTCTGGGCGCGTGGGATACCCAGGGCACGTGCGTGAATGGGGTGCTCTGGCACCGGTGGCTGGGGACTCTCACTCGCAGTGCGCGGGCCGCTGGGAACGTTAGCGGTGCTCGCTCTGCAACCGGACCGGGCGCGCGCCGGCGGCTGCTCGCCGCTTCCGAGTGTGGGCCGACTCACCACAGGTGCACTCCCTCCGCGGCTTGAATGAACGTCCCTGCGGTAGCTTCCTCCATACCCTAGTCTCTCAGATTCAAGTGATAACAGTCCTTTCGCTTTCAGTTTGTGTGGAACTCCAGAATGCTCCGAGGATAAATTTTTCTGTTTCTAGTTGATAAATTTGTTGTCATTTTGGGGAGATCTGTCGGACGCGCTGCTCACGGCGCCATTTCCGTGACGTCACTCCTCAGGAGAGAATCTGGATTGTTAGTCATTTGTCTATTTTGAGCTCAATTCAAAGTATAAACTGAGAAGAAATACAGTTCATTGAGATATAGTGGAAAACAAGTATGTATCCTTGTTTTATACTTGTTTGATAATTGAAAGTAAAAGCATCAGCCCTGGCCAGCTGGCGCAGTGGTAGAGCATCAGCCACTTTGTGGAAGTCCTGGGTTCAATTACCGGCCAGGGCACACAGGAGAAGCACTCATCTGCTTCTCCATCCTTCCCACTCTCCTTTCTCCTTGTCTTTCTCTTCCCCTCCCACAGCCAAAGCTCCATTGGAGCAAAGTGTCTGGGTGCTGAGAATGGCTCCATGGCCTCCACTTCAGGTGCTAGAATGGCTCTGGTTGCTGTGGAGCAACACTCCAGATGGGCAGAGCATTGCCTTAATGGGCTTGCCAGGTGGATCCTGGTCGGGCACATGCAGGAGTCTGTCTCTCTGCCTTCCTGCTTCTCACTTCAGAAAAATACAAAAAAAAAAGAAAGAGAAAGAGAAAGAGAAAGAAAGAAAGAAAGAAAGAGAAAGAAAGAAAGAAAGAAAGAAAGAAAGAAAGAAAGAAAGAAAGAAAGGAAGAAGAAAGGGCATCAAAATTCATTCATTTCTGGATAACTACCTCTGTTCTTCAGACACCACCTAGAAGTCTGTCTCCAGACCCAATTGGCAGTTCTTTTACTACATCTCACAGGACAACCTTTTGGGCAACATCCATTTTCAGGTTCCTCATTCATTTATTCCCATGGATGGGCAGAGCACAGAATCTAAAATGTATGTCAGGTTCTGATTCCCTTGCTATGGAGCCTCCTTGCTGTGAACTCCCTTTCATTTATTAAGAGACTTGCTTTTACAACTCTTGTCCTCTGAGACTGTGGACATAAGAATGTATGAAAGGAGAAATTATAGGCAACTCTTGGAGATCTCAGGAATAAACGAACCCAAACCAACCTTTCAGTGCTCTCATTTTTTCTTGAACTCGTCTCTGCCTTGTTTGTGAAAGATAAGAAAAGAACATGGCACTCAGATCCAACTCTGCGTCCTCTCTCAGGAGAAGGTGGAGATATTCAATATTCATGACTTTCTACATTGGATTAATGTAGCTCTGTGTTCCACACCCATTGTTTGTTTATAAGGGCTTAATAACATTTTCTAATATTTCTTCTTTGGAAAAATCAAATAATTTCTTTTTCAACAATCCTTAATCCATCTCTCAGTAAGTATTATTCTTATTTAAGAAGATCACAGCATTGCCAGTCCAAAGGGCAGAGCTAAGGCTCTCTCCTATGAGCAGTGGCTCTCAGGTATTCTGCACTTCCCTCCATATCAACCTGAACTCAAAGGTTTGGCCACCACCTGGGACAGAAAGGGGACCAATGATCAAGGACTGGAGTACTTCATTCTCCTTCAGGCATTGGAACCTTCCAAATAATCAAGTCCAGTGTCACTGGATCACTGTGTTTAAAATTAATGCTCCATCCTGCACAAAGATTTGTCTCGCGTCCTGGGATGATGAGGTTCTAATCTGTCCCAAGAGCCCATGTGTCTGCATTGTCAAAGCAACTGACACAGGAAGAGGAAGAGGAACAAGAGAAACTAGAGTCCAGCTGCTAGGGGCTGGGTAGAGCATTCCTTCACCTGATCATTGTCACTAATTTTTCACTGCAGTGGTGAAGATGGACCCCTCTCTTGAAGGCAGAAAAGCACAACGAGGAACCACACAAGAAATTAAAATATAATTTCAAAAGTAGAAATACTTCCCCATTGTTTGAAGAGCTCCAATACCTCAGGTACGTGGGCACTGAGAAACTCAGCTCTGTATGTGAATACCAAATGTGCATCCCAGAGTGATGGTGCCAATCGCAAAGTGTTCCTGAGGGGATGGGGGGCAGGAAGGAGCAGGAGCACACAGAACTTCTCCCTGAACCCAGCAGACACCTCTACCCATTCTGGGCCTAAGACATTGTCCCCTCTTCTCTCTGCAGGTCTGTTTTACAACTCTGTGGTTTCATCAACTGTTTTTACCCAGGACAACTTCCATTTATTCCCATAAAAGCCAGTGTATGTTGCCTTAATGAACCTATTATTGCTGTCGGAAATCAGGGCTTTGTGTAGAGCAAGCCACAGAATTGTCCCTCCAGAAGAATAGAAAATTATTTTGCTTGACCCTCTCCTGTTTGTCATCCTGCTTTACCCCCTGCACTTTTGGCCCATCCAGCAGGGAGGCTGAGCTGGCCCCCGAGAAGGCCCACTGTGGGAATGGTTGCTGTGAGTGCTGTGGAGGCCTGAGCTGTTCCTACAGCATTGGCTACCGTTACCAGCACACTTCTCAGAAATCTGCCTCTAGATCCAGATTTGTGAGGCGGGAATTGATGAGTCAGTGGTTTACCCTTCTAGAACTTTTAAAAATAAAAATATTCTGTTTTTAGTTTTCCATACAATATTGACCAACTTGCAAAACTAACTTGTGGTATCTTTTTGAGCTTCTCTTTAAATCTGTATTTCTTGGCTGCCCTTTCTCATAGACCCAGCTGCCTCTGCTTGGGAGTTTCTAAAGGGCTATGCTGGGGAACTTTGTCATTATCACGTAACCACTGCCCAAATATTTCTGGCCTTTCTAGCCTCCTTAGCTGCACTGGGTGGGAACCTCACCGATCAATGTTCTCTATTCATTGTTCAATTCTTAAGTCTGCTGTAACTCAAATTTCATCAGTGTCGCTTTCCAGGAAGGGCCTTGTGCATGGCAATACCACTTTGAGTGAAAAAGGAATGGCTTTGGATAAATTGTGACTAAAAATGCCAGTTTCCCAAGAAACAACAGGGTTGTTTTTTTTTTCCTGTGGCCTTTGCTAAAATTTTGCTTTTAAAATACAGTAACTCCTTTTTTTCCCTCAGTCTTAGAACTAGGGCAAAATGGGTCTATTTAATAGGCCAATGCTTTGCTTTAATTAAAACACTACTATTTCAGAAGAAAATTTTCATACTGTAATTAATCAGCCTTTAAACCCTTCCCTTCTCAGCATGTGTTACAGCAACTTGAGTAACTACGTGCTGCCAGATAGGCCTGGAGTAGAAACTATATCCATCAGCAGAAAATACTTTTCGTGGATCTGCCTATCCATTTTAATGGCTTTTTCTCAGCACTGAAGACCCAGGTTGACCTATCTGCCCCACTCATTTCTAGGTCTGGAGTTAACGTGGACATCCATTCCTCTGGAAAGGCAGAGGAGGAATTAAGGCTGAAAATGTGTCTCAAGTTGCTCAGTAACCTACAAGGTAACGATAGTTTTGAAGAGCACTGTGTTTATACTGTTTCTCCGCAGGGTTTTCCCAGGCTGTGTGAGACTTCAGTGACCTCTCTGTGTTGGCACAGAAACTCCTCAACGACTCTCCACATGTGCGTGTATTACGCTGGCGAGCCTAGTGCAGGTGCACAATAATCATGCAACCCTCTCGCTCACTTATCCCCTCACAGACATGTTCCGAAGTACCTGGGGGATTTTTACATTCCAGAAAGTACTGTTAAGATTTCTCAAGTTCCTTTCTCCCCTCGAGAGATGTGTCCCACAGTTTCCAATATTTCAGCCAGAGACGCATTTGTCAAGAGAGTGTTGCTCAGATACCATCTCCACTGTTCCTCAGAAGCAAACACTGGATAAGCCCGTCTGAATAATGAGACGTCCTTTTCTCCCTGGAGTCATTAATGGAATACACGGTTCTTTCTCTCCAACTCCGTGGGTTCTATAGAACAGAACATTTGATGTAAAGTTTCTTCAGCTGTGCATTCTCATATTCAAGCCTGAGGCTATAGTATTTTTGACTGCTACAATCCAGCTGCTTTTCAGTCTGCTCTCACTAATAACTCTATTATAAGATTTATAATACTGTATATTAAACTGAGAGTTTCTTTTCCCCACAGACACTACCAAATTATCCTCCATCTTTAGTCCATGTTCACGCCTTAGTTCTCTGTTCTGAGAGAGGGATAACTGTTGACAAGGAGGATTGCGGCTGACGTTCTTTGCCAATATCATGTCTGCCGTAGCTAAAAAAAAGAGTGTCCTGTCTGCTGTGGCTTGTTTTAGAGCCATAGCTAGAGTCATACTTACCATATCAGCCAGGTGAGTCTTGGTGGTGCTCATAGACTAGAACACTTGCATTGTTTTTGTTTGTTTTGGATGCTAAATTTGTTTATGCTAATTAAGCAGGTGACGTTCTGATCATAGTGTTTGCAACACACCATATTCTGAGATTAATTAAACCTCTTTTGCCTAACAAAATCATCAGAAACATAAAATGTATTTTATAGACATATTAGGTGACGTTAACAGTATAATGACAGGAATGAAATGTGTTCTAAGAGGGTCAACATGAGAGATGGGTTCTTGAGACTTATTCTTGCCAAGATAGCTGCTCTAGCATTTTTATAGTTGAAATGGAGGTGCTATGCTAAGTGTGGGGGCCACTTAAGGTGACATTAGAGTGAAGATGAAAGTGAGCTGGCAGGGATTCTTGAGAATCAAATGGCTGATATCCCATCTGCCATCTCAGTGTAGAGTTTTCCAGAAAAGGCATTAACTGGATATTCCCTTAGTATTTTCCCTTATATTGGATGGATATGGCAAGTATTTTTGTTCATGGGAGCAAAATAGTTGATCTAGGAAAGCAAACAAGGCAAAATATCTCTGGCAGATGACAGAGGCCCAGGAGTTTGGGTATACACTCAACATTATTAACAACTAAAAAACAAACAAACAAACTTCTATTGTGTATCATAAACTACATTGTTATATTATATGATTTAACTCAGATCCAAGATAAAGAGTTTCTAAAGTATATGAGTGTGGCATTCTATAATCTTATAAGGGTAGCAGGAGTTACATATAGAAAAGTAAGTTTTAAAGTCTTTTAGAATAAAACCACAGTGAAAGGTCACACAGAGGTGTTGTTTTCTCCCAATTAAGCTGGAAAAAAATTAGCCCAATCCTATGTCTTTTCAGATTTTATAGCTGAGTTTCAGTTGGTTAATGAGTAAAAAATGATAAAGCAATTACTGAATACTGATAAGAATTACTGAAGAGAAATTATTGGAACTGTATAATCAGGTTGAAGGAAAATATATCCCGTGGTGAATGGAGGCCAGAGTGATGAGAAATAGATTCACACAGAACTGAAGATGCTTGAGAAGTTTGAGGAATGTCATAATCAACTTGTTCAGGAGAAAATGCACGTGTGACATAAAAATGCATAAATAAGTCTTTGGTTGTTTATTGAATATATTGATATAATGAAATAATTCTTTAAGTAATAAGAAAAGCTCAATTGGAAGTATTTTCCTTTTTTTAGAGTTTGATAAAATAATGTACCTTACAATAAATGTTGTTCTCAATTTTTTTAAAAAAATATACATTTTATTTAGCTTGCCTGTTTGTCTCCTTTAGCATAAAACATATTCTGAATTATTTGACAAACTTAATTGCCAAAAGGAAAAAAAATGGGCCTGACCAGGTGGTAGCATAGTGGATAGAGTGTTGGCCTATTCTGAGGACTCAGGTTCGAAACCTCGAGATTGCCAGTTTGAGTGTGGGCTCATCCAGCTTGAGCGTAGGCTCACCAGCTTGAGCGCAGAGTCACCTGCTTGAGTGTGGGATCATAGACATGACCCCATTGTTGCTGGTTTGAGCTCAAAGGTCGCTGGTTTGAAGTTTAAGGTCGCTGGCTTGAGCAAGGGGTCAATTGCTCTACTGGACCCCCTGGTCAAGGCAAATATGAGAAAGCAATCAATGAACAACTAAGATGCCGCAATGAAGAATTGATGCTTCTCATCTCTCTTCCTTCTAGTCTATCTGTCCCCCCACCCACCTCTCTCTCACTAAAAAAGTATCGATAAGAAAGAAAGAAAAAAAGAAATAAAGAAAATAAAAAAGAGCTTATCTTATATAAGTACTATTATTGCCTCCTTATATCTTATAGGAGGCAAGCAAACTAAAATATTGCAGTGGACAACTTTGAAAAAAACAAGCTAAGCTAGCCAACATTTGGTATGTAAGAAACTAATAATAGTAATGCTGATTCCTTAGGACAGATGCATATTTGTATCCTTTTTAAAGAAAATATGAAGCTGTTGAATATATTTTGGAAATATAATACTTTCTTTTAAAAATGATTTTTTTATGATGGGTAAATCTCAAATATTCTGCGACCTTCTTCAGAACCTCTTTTCTCAAAGGTGACAAATAAGTTAATTTTTAATTTCTTAAAAACTTTTTCATAAAATTTTAAAATGTTCTTTTTTTGAAAAGATACTCAATTTAGGTAGTTGGACAAAATCATACTCAAAAAAGAGCACCATCAGTTGAAAATTTTACTCTGGTTGTGATGAAAGATTTATTAAGATGTTATATTTGACAGCCTGGAAGAAACATAAGTTGAACAGGAAAGTCAAGGATAAAATTAATAACAAAGCCTAGCAATTTCAATGTAAACTGCCAGGTCCATACCAATTATAGTCCCAGCATCAGTTTTCAGAATACTAAATGTCTACATGAGAGAACAGGTGATGACCCAGCCTAACTTTCTCTCAAACAGCAGAATTAACTACCCAGCTTAAATGTTCTAGTATGAAAATAGTAGTCCTCCTCACTCTCATAATAACTCCACTGTAGTTGTAACTTCTGTTTCCACTATATTTCATGCTCTTCTAAAAACAATCAAAAAAGTGCAATGAAATAATTCTAAACTTATTTATATATATATATATATTTTTTTTTTTTACAGGATAGGGGTATACATTGACTTTTTGTGTGTGTGACAAAGACAGAGAAACAGAGGAACAGATAGGCACAGATAGGCAGGAAGGGAGAGAGATGAGAAGCATCAATTCTTCATTGTGGGTCCTTAATCTCCTTAGTTGTATGTTGATTGCTGTCTCATATGTGCCTTGACCGGGGGGCTACAGAAGAGCAAGTGACCCCTTGCTCAAACCAGCAACCTTGGGCTCAGGCCAGCGACCATGGGGTCATGTCTATGATCCCACACTCAAGCCAGAAACCTGTGCTCAAGCTGTTGAGCCCGTGCTCAAGTTGGATAAACCCACGCTCAATCTGGCAACCTTGGGGTTATGAACCTGGGTCCACTGCATCCCAGTCTGATGCTCTATCCACTGCACCATCACCTGATCGGGTAACTTTGTTTTTAATGTGATGGTCTTTGTGTAGGTAGACAGTTCCTCCTCCTTAAATTTTAATTTTATAGATCTATATAAACTTGTATTCACAGTGTGCTTTCAAGAGTTAGATTGAATTAGGAAACTGTGAGTAGTTTTCCAGAGCTGTCTTAAGTGCAGCTAGAGGAGAGTCAATTATGACAGGCACAATCATGAGGACTGATCTGAGGATAATTTCACACGAAGGGGACCTCCAGTTGCCTATACACCAATTCATTCATTTGCTCATTACTCAGCAAGATTTTCTGAATTTGTACTTAAACACCATACCATGATCCTTGCAGGTGTTTTGGGGAAGGAGGATGAGAGAAATTTAGATAAATCACTTGCCCTCAAGGAATTTCTGGTTCAGTTCAGCATGATATACCTGTCAAAAGGTAATCACAGTACAATGTTGTTACATTATATTCATTTGCTCCTTCACTTTTTTTATCCGTTTATGTATTTATCCATTTAATAATTTGTTAAGCAAACTATTGTGTTTCAAGCACTGCAGTGAATGCAAAGGTTAATAAATTGCATTCCATTATTCAGAGAGGAAACATTCAAGAGATAAAATGTTCAAATGAATTTAATTAAAAGGATAAAAGAAGGTAGATTGCATTATTGTTCCAAAGATTCACTCTTTTTCGTATACAAAGATTATTCATTTTTGATTATTGTCATTGAACACTCATGGCCTTCTATTGATGCTGAGTTGGTCCAATGGCATGTGACTGGAAGTGATGAGCACTGAGTCCAAGAGGTAACTTTAAAAGCTATTGTGTATTCTCAGCAGCTTTTTAATTCTTTCCCTCTTCCCAGAAAAAAAAAAGTGAGTTTAAATAAAGGCCTTCCCTTTTGTCTAAGTCCTAGAATGAATGAGAAAACATACACTAAAGAGTTTAGCAGCCAGTCCTTAGCAACTTACATAAAAGAGTTGAGAAATAAAATTCTTGTAAGCCATTGAGATTTTCTCTTTGGTTGTTTATAGTGTAAGACTGATCGATATCATGCTATTCAACTTTATCTAACAAATGCTAAAATTTACTTATTGGAAAGGTTCTCAATTATCTGGATTTTGAAAATCTTCTCCCCATTCACAGATAAAATACAGTTCTTATCATTTAAAACAGCATTAGATAATCCAAGGAAGTACTGATAAGACAATATATTTGGAGGAAAAGAGACTTTGGTGAAATCTAAGTGAAAGAAAATATTTAATAAAAACAAAGAAACAAGAGTCATGTTTTGTTTGCCATTTGAAAAGTTTGTATGTTTATCTTCAAGCAAATAGAAAATTTAAAAAGGGTTTTAAACAGAGGAAAATAATTTTGTAGTTTTGAAAACAAAATCCTTTGGGGACATACACACACACACACGTAGAGACACACACAGACTGAGAGAGAGACAGAAGGAAAGAGAGAAGGGAAGATAATGGTTGTGACTGAAGGTTGTGGTTCATTGAAGAAATTTTATTTGAAGCCATTTTAAAATATTAGTGTCTGTAAAGCCAGTAGCCACGGCCACCATTACAGCCACCTGGCCCATGCAGGTTTGCATTAGATTCGGACAGACGATAATGAAACAATGGAGCCAAGAACTGATGGGCCATTACCTTTAATCCTAGCTTGCACCCAGCGGGCAAGTAAAAACACAGACAGGGCTCCAAAATCCACTCATTCAGTGCTCACAAAGCTACTGACTTATCCGAGTTTCCTAGAATCAAAGGTTTCTAGTTCACTAGCCTTATTCTCCTCTGTTCCCCATCTCCTTCCCTCTGCACACACTCTGCACAAACTGGCTTCTCCTTCAGCACTCTGCCATCTTGGCTGCCTCTCCTCTCCTCCACATGACCTTTCCCTGCTCTCTTTTCTCTGCTCTCTCCTCTAATGATAATCTCAGGAACCGGAACCGAGAGAGCAAGCTCCAGGTCTGCCCCACATTATAATGTAGATATCAAAACCTTTAATCCAATGTACAAACAAGGAAGTCTCTGATACAAAGTCACTTATCTGAGGCATAATGGGATTCCTCATGAGAGTGCACCACCCCACATCATGCAATCAGTCAAGGGTGTGGGGAAAAGCTTAGTCTTAAAACTAAGCCTTAGGCTATAACTACCCTTCCTGCTTACAGCCTGTCCCCCACACCCAATGCAAACTATAAGTGAGCAAACATATATATTATATTTACAAACTTATTTGACCAACAGTGTCTCAGTTTATTTGGGCTGCTACAACAAAATACCACAGACTTGGTAGCTTATAACCAGAAAAAATTTCTGTCATGCCAGTGGCGAGGCCTTGCAGGTTCACATTGGATTTGGACAGACGGTATAGAAACTGCAGAACCAGAAAGGGTTGGACTGTTTCATTTAATAAAGCCTCACAAAGGTAGAGAAGCACACAGGCAGGGGAAACCCCGCCTCTCAGGAAACAAACAGCAAAATGGCTCCTTGCAGTGGCAGTCAGGAGGCAATCCACACATCTGCAACCCTCCATCTCTCTCTCTCTCTCTCCCTCTCTTTCTCTCTCTCTCTCACGCGCATGCAAGCACCCATAGCCTTATATAGGCCATACACATGTGGCACAGCCACATGCTCATGTTCCAATCAGGCAAAGTGCTTGCAGCTGGTAACCTCAAGAGCAAGCCTAACATAGCTGCCCCACAATTTGTATCCCATAATTTTGGGTCTCTGGGTGCTGGAAGTCCAACCATGCTTGAATAGTTGAGTTTTGACAAAGGCCTCTTCCTGGTTCATAGACTGTGGATTTCTCATTGTGTCATCACATGGTGGAAAGGAGCAATGGAGACATATGAGATCTCTTTTTTAAGGGCAGTAATCCCATTTATGAGGGCTTCACCCTTATGGCCCAATCACCTTCCAAAGTCTCCACAAGGCCAGTGGTGAGAAATAAAGCTAAAAGGAAGTAGATAATTGGGTCATCAAAAGATTAATGCCACACAAGGACATCTGAATTTCATTCATAGACAACATGGGAGACATTAAAATAAGTAAAGCAGGGAAGACATGGCTCAATGTGGATTTTAGGAAGAGTTATCTATGGAGCATGGATTGGAAGCAGACAATGGAATGTTATTACTAAGGAGACTTCTTAAGGAGTTGAGTAAAAATTCAGGTGAGGGCCAGAACAAAGGTGGTGGCAATGAAGGCAAAGACCACTTCATCTGAGAGATATTTAAGAGGTAAATTGACAGAATTTGCTTGTTATTTGGAAGAAAGGGGTTGTATGGTAATTAAACTTGACTTCTGGATTTTATACCAATGTCTATGGGTAATTTTATCCAACACAACTCAGAAACTCGGAAATGTTATAGATGCTCTTTTAGAAAAAAGATAATGTGACAAAACATCAGGCTTAGCCAGAAGTCAGTACCTTACCCGCCATGGATTTTCTTCCATTCCATGGACCAGCAAGGGTCCCGCAAAAAGGCACCAGCCTAACCTCAGAAGTCCTAGGTTTAAATATTTTCTTTTTCACTTGTCAGCTTTGTACCTTAATCTTTTGCATTTTCAGTCTCAATCTGACAAATGCAAATAAGTACACTGATCTTGTAAGTTTATGTGAGAATTTAGAACTCAATATTATGTGAGAATATTTAGAGCTAACTTCTCCCCCCCCCCCAGAAATATAAGTGGTTATTTCTTACCTCAATTTTTTAAAATATCTGACATTTTATTTGTCTTTGGAATAAATAAATTAGGTCTCAGCAGGTAGAAGATAGACCAAGAAATATCTGTAAGAAACATCTGGGGAAAAAGACCCTTTTACTGCTGCTTTTCAAAGATGGGATGATTTGCATTAAAGATATCTAAATGGTGTATATCATGGAAAAGAATTTGATGAGTTGTCTTAGTAAGACTTGAAGCTTTGCATACAAACTTAAATTTCCAGATCTTGTTGCAAATGCAAAAAAAATAGGAAATCAGTCAAATATTTAATAATTTCCCTGAACTGAAACATTTTATTGGAATCCTGATACTGAAAATAAAGGTAGATCTGAAACACACAATTATTGGCAAAAGATGTATTAATTTACCTTTAGGAAATAGTATATATAAAAAAATACTGAGTTATTTGTATATATAAAATTACTATTATATCTTAACCATGAATTTTGAATTAAATATATCAAAAATTGAGGCCTAGTAATTTAGGAAATTTACTCTCTGTGCTTTACAAAAATCTGTATACCCATTCCTCCTTTATTTCTAGTAAATTATAGTAGCCTCTTTCATGAGCACAGCCCATCTATCTTAGCAGGAAGCATTAGTAAAATTGATCTGCATAGCATGATGCTCATCTGATAAGTGCTTCTCTGTGCACCGAATGTTTAACTTTCATAAATAGAGAGAACAATTTTCCCCCCTGGGTAAAATCTATTCCATAGATTAATATACACCCTTCATCATTTAAATGGGCTGCAGTTAGAGATCTATGTTTATGATGCTGCTTTGGCGCACTGATAGGTGGATAATACACATGCGGTTCTTTCAAAAGCAACACAGTTGTATTATTCACACCATTGCCTTTAATGAGCTGGCTCTGAGCCATCATCATCAATCCTGACACTTACGTTCCCTTCATGTTGTACCAGAGCCTTGTGATGACATAATTGTTGCTTATATAATAAGTGCCAATGTGAAGTACATTAGCCATGAAAAACCTAATTTATAACCCAAATGGCCAGTTTGACCATTAGCTGAAAAAAAATTAGATCTCACAGTTTCAAAATCAATGCTGCTTCAGGGCAGATACAATATATGCTTAATATCTTACAACTTGATAAATATTACAAGTTTGATGTAAATATCTCAGAAATTGGGTTGAGGGCCATGCAGCTGAGCATATAGGACTTGTAATTTATTTCTTTAATATAGCAGCAGTTTGTCAGGAGTGTCACAGAAATGTGGACTAGGATTTATTATTGTTTGCACACTTCTCAGCACAAATGAGTAATTCAATTCAAGGCAGAGAAAACAGAAGAAATATTAACAGTTATTTAACCTGATCATTATTATATATCAAGGAACTGTGTTGTCTTCAGAGTTTCCAGAGAAAATAGAGAACAGCCAGTGAAATTTAAATTTCAGATAAATAACAAATGTTTTTTTTTAACACACATATGTCTCAAACACGGTAACTTCATGGTCATGATCTTATTGGCCCCATGCTGTGTGCACTACAAGTTGGGTGAGGATAGGGCAAAGAAGATGTGATGATGTGTTAAGATATTGGGTTCCTTTGAATACTGTCATGTCATTTATATGAAAATTCATTCCTAGGCATTCTATGTGGATATCAGTTCAGGAACCCAGAAACAACTGAGGAAATGAAGTATACAGTGCACTTAAATCATACTTTAAATCAATCTTGCTTGCTTTGATTTAAGATCAGTGTTTATTGTTAATATCAATAGATAGGACCCAATTTAATAATGGATTTCTTAAAACTTTCTAGAAAATAAGCATGCCCCCAAAGGCATATTAAGCTAATGGAAGCCAGAATGTGCTATGCTTGCAATTTGATTTGAAGACAGTTCCAATGAATTGTGAGTGTGGAATTCTTTCCACACTGCATCAATTAAGGGAGAAACGTATGGTGTCAAAGCAGCTGGTAAATTTGGTCCATTTTATCATTAGTCAGTGAAAGAGTTTATCAGCCTAGTTATCTGTCAAACTAAGTATTTGACCACATGACTGGTAATTTTTTTTTCAGAAAGGTTCATCTGATAATTTTACTGAGCCTAATCCTTGATTTCACTCCAAGATTCAGTGTGTTGTAGCATAGAACACGTTTGCTGAAGATTTTATGTAAAGAAACTAATCATGAGATAATTCTATCTGTGTAGTGCCGGTGGTTGGGCCAGGCAGGTTCACGTTGGATTCAGGCAGATGGTAGAGAAACTGCGGAGCCGGAAAGCATCAGGCTATTCCTGTTTATTGGAGACTTGCAGAGATCGTGAGCAAATAAACAAAGGAAAACTGCTTTCACAGTGGAGGGCCATGGATCAGGATCACCGCCCTGAGGTAGCAGCTGAGGGATCAGGAAATCATACCTCGCAGTGGCAGGACAGCCTGGGAGAACTGCCACAGACGAAAAGCACCCATAGCTTTTCACAGCGACACACACGTGGCTTTCTGCCATGTGCTTATGCACTAATTGTGAAAAGTGCTTGCAGCTGGAAAACCAGTGAGTGAGCCTAACACAGCTATTTTCCCCACAATCTGGAACTCTAGGACGTGTTTATACATGTCAGTTCATACATGTTAGTAGAATGGGCAGAAATGGAAGGTAAGCAACATAACAGTGTGATTAAAAAGACCCAAATTTCTACTTTTCATGTGATATTAAATCTCATTAGCCTATAATATATATATATAATATTTAATATTGCCATGAATAGACACATTAAATTTTTCCTATGGAAACATTTTGTATTCATGGTATTTGTAGCAAAAAATATCATTATTTTAGGTCACTAAGACTTAGAGGTGTTTATTTATTTTTTAAATCAAGGTCTAACCTAACCTATCATGTAGGTTAAAACATTTTAAGTGTCCAAGTCACAGCGTGGTCCTCACTGGTCTAATAAACATTTATAGGCCAGCAGTTAATTAAAACAAAAACAAGATAAAAAAATAAAAACAAATGATCCACAAGCTTAAAGAGTTTCTATTTTTCAAAGAATTATTTCTGGCAACTAAGCTGTTATTTAATGCATTGGGTCCTCAGTTTCACTGTGAATGATGATCTATTTTATAGCTCTGGTTAGGAGGGGAACACCCATATTAGGAAGTCTGTACTTAGAATATTGTTTATAAATTTCATTTAGTCTAATTTTCTCTCTAAGATAAGGTAGTGCTGGTGGCTGAGGCCAGGCAGTTTCCACGTTGAATTCGGGCAGACGGTAGAGGAACTGTGGAGCTGGAAAACGTTGGGCTATTACTTGTTTATTAGAGGCTTATAGAGATAGCAGAGCAAATAAGCAAAAAGAAAACCGCTTCTCATAGTGGAGGGCAAGAGATCAGGAAAACTGCCTCTCACAGAGGCTACTGAGGGAATCGGAACCGCACCTCACAGGGGCGGTAGAGCAATCTGGGAGAATCGCTATAAGCGAAAGCACCCATAGATTTTCACAGAGACATACACATGGCTTTCTGCCATGTACTCATGGACTAATGTTGCAAAGTGCTTGCAGCAGGGAAACCAGCAAGCAATCCTAACACAGCTGTTTTCCCCACAGATAGGTTATACCTTGATTAATGCTCTATATATTGTGATTTTTTTATTATTACACTTATTTTTAAGTCAAAGTTTTTGGTGACCTGTATTATTATACAAAGGGAAAGCATTCAAATCTGATGTCTGCTTACTTTGTGCCTAATATTTGCTATAATAGATCACTTAATCCCTAGAAACTCTATGCTACAAAGAATAAAAATGACCAAAATCTTGCAGGTAGGAAGTTTAATAGCAAAAATCTTTTGCAACAAATCAACTTCCAATAGATATTCAGTGACCTAGAACCAGAGGCAGATTAAGGTTGGTTGAGGCCCCGGGCGTAGAAGAAAATATTGGGCCCCTTACATTAGAAAAAAGTGTAAAGTTGGGGTTTTGAAGGGCCCTACAGAAGTCGGGGCCCAGGGTGCATGCCTGGTGCACCTGCCATTAAATCTGCCTCTGCCTAGAACCAACTCTTTACTGTAGCCACTACAATTTGTGACATCATCAGCTTTGAACATTGATACTGTTTGTATCAGACAGGATAACTAGCTGAGGTTTTGTAACAAACAAGCCCAGATTCTTAGTGGCTCAAAATGTAGTATTTACTTATTATTCATGCTAAATATCAACCTGGGTTGGCTGGGGCACTCTTCACTGTTTCCTCAATCCAGGACCAAGCCTTATATGGAATTTACTGATACAGAAGGATAAAAAATAAAAAAAAAAAAACATTAAAACTCACATACCAACTTTTAAGTTTCTATCATCTCAAAAGTACATATGTGTCAGGGTCAAGATGTACCTTGGGAGATGAGGCAGTGCTGAGGGAAAAGAATGCAAGAGAAGTAGACATGGGGGAGAGAAAGTTACAGAAGCAGCTATGCCTTTTATTTCCCAAGGTTAGTTTTTATACGGTGCCAAAGAATTCATGCTTGCATGACCCCCCATCTGCTGAAGTAAACTATAGATACGGCAGCAGCAAGTTACATAACTGTGGGAGGAATGGTGCATTTGCTCCCACTTCCAGGTCATGTCCTTTGGCATAGCTACTGTGCAGGTGCTCCGGGCTCTAGCTCATAGCGGGGTTCTCACAATATGTCCTAGGTGTGTAATTTGTAACATTTCTTTGGCCTACATAAGCCACATGGACACACCTAGCTTCACGTTATTTGGGAAATGTAATATTTTAATGTACCTTAGAAAAAGAGGGAGTAGGAACATTTGTGTGAATGGCCCTGATGACTATCATAGCATATTAACTCACTCTTTCCCACTTTTATGCAGAAAAATATTTGCTTGGGCTTGGAAAAGGCTACTTTGTTGTTCCAATTGTGTTTTTATGTGAAGTGTTCATTTCTTGTAATGTGTTAGCACAATATCACAGCTAAAAATAGAAAGCTGAAGTTGAATTAAGATCAGTGTTTTTGCTTATTTTTGTTGTCAAAGGATATTTTAAAATATCTAGGCCCTGGCCAGTTAGCTTAGTCGGTTAAGACCATTGTCCTGAAACAACAAAGTTGTGGGTTTGATTCCCAGTCAGGGCACACGTGGGAAGCAACCAATTAATGCATGACTGAGTAGAACAGCAAATGAATGCTTCCCTTCCCTCTCTCCTCTCTTTCCCTTTCTCTCTCTGTCTCTTTAAAAGTTAATCAATCAATCAATCAAAAAAGATGTTAAGCCCTGGCCAGACAGATCAGGTAGAGCTTCGTCCTGGAGTGTGGAGGATGTTGGTTCAATTCTCTGGTCAAGGCACATGCAGAAACAGTTTGATATCTCTGTTTCTGTTCTCTCTCTTGGAAAAAAAATAAAAAATCTACTCATTAATTTTATATTCCTGAAATTCCTAAACAACTTATTGATTTAATATATAATATTACATCTCTCTCTTCCTCTCTCTTTCCCTCCACATTTTCATTCTCTATTAAACTTAATTTAATTTCCTATCTTTAGTTTTATTACCCATTTCACTTAAGCATGATAAATCTTACTGACCCTCATGTCAAATATGGTGGCTCTAAACTTCTGACTGAATATGCTGTTAAAAGTGAGGACAAAGACCCTTAAAAAACTTGTTTAAAATCTCAATTCTGCTTTAAAACATACCTCTACATTTCTCAAGGAGCTCTCCATTTTGGCAACTCTATAAAGACCCAGATTTGACCTTAACATGCTACCTTTGCCTTCACACTGAGAAATAGTAGGGTGATTGTGGGTCAGCTGTGTTAGGCTTGCTCACTGGTTTATGGACGGCAAGCCCTTTGCCTGACTGGTACATGAGCATGTGGCAGCGCCATGTGTGTATGGCCTATATAAAGCTATGGGTGTTTGCGCTTAAGAGAGATGGGATTATGGATGGTGGGTTGCCTGCCCGCCACTGTGAGGGACCATTCTTGCTGTTTGTGTGCCGGAGAAGAGGTTTTCCCCTGCCTGTGTGCAATCTGCTGTTGTGGGACTTTTTGAAATAGTAATGGCTCCGCAGTTACTATTTCCTGCTCCGCAGTTTCTCTACTATCTGCCTGAATTCAGTGGGAACCTGCCTGGCCTTGGCCACCAGCATTACTGTGATTAAGTTGACCTTAACCAGTGCAGGCAAGATGTTTGGGCACTATCTACAGGAAACAAGTGCCATGGACACTTCATGGTAAACTGGACTTCTTGGTAAACTGGACTTATTTTCTGAAATAGCCTTTTTCCTAATAAAAATGTCCATTTGTTTCCTCTTGAAAAATTTTTATCACTTCTGCTTTCAAAAATGTGCTTCATTTTCTGGGTTATGAACATTTGACTATGAAAATAGGTCAGATTCTGGTAGTTAATAAATGTTCTTATTTTTTTTAAAGATTTCTGGACCATAAAACCACCACAACAAGAAGTAATGAACATATTTCTGTTTATATTGAATTTAATATTTACAAATACCATCCATCATTATTGTATCATCACTTAGTATGTTAAAACAAGTTTGTCAAAAATGAGTCTCCTTTATTAAAATGAATACATTCTTAGCTTCTTAAACAAAGAAACAAAAATAGTTTTCAGTAAATAATTTACTTAATGTATCCACTTATTTTGTGCCAGGTCTTATTCTAGGTCATGGCATTTTAACAAATAATGTGCCTAGTATCACCAGGGAATACTAGCTATGTGAATTTTTGAAGTAATGGTAGTCACGTCAGACTGTAAGGAAAGATTTTAGCTGAAGATACTGCCAACAGTGACTAGGTTCAGAAGGGCAAATGGACTGAATGAGGGCATTAATTTTAGGGATAGATGAGGGGAGGGTCAAAGAAAGTGAATGGGCAAAATGCTAAATATAGTCTCTATTTTTTCCAAAATTTCATTTTAGACCAGACTCCTTTTATAAGTCAGGTAATAAAAACAAATTTTGTGGGGCTTTTTTTAAAAAACTTTTTTTTGTGTGTGTGGTTTTGCGGTGGTGGTGGTGGTGGTGTGATGTGGGTGTTGTGTTTTGTACGAATGAACCTCAAGAACTCATACCACTTTCATTGCCTGGTATTGGGATTTGGGGCTTGTTTCCTTGCAAACAGCCCAGCGCACCTGTGATGAATCATCTGCAATTCAGGGAATTTGCCACGAGGTGGCAGTTGAGCTTGTTAGGGATAAAATATTAGCAATCTTTTGCCCTGTATTGTTATTTTTTAAATTAAATTTACTGGGGTGTGTAATGTCGGTGCTAAGACCAGGCAGGTTCACAATGGATTCGGCAAATAGTAGAGGAACTGTGGAGCCAGAAATTGGTGGGCCATTCGGATAACAGAGTCTTGCAAAGGCAGATGAGCAAACAGGCAGGGAAAACTGCTTCTCATGGCAGTTAATGAATGAACAGCAAAATGGTCCCTCACAGTGGTGGGCAAGCAATCTGCCCTGAGGGCAAGCAGCTGTAGCCTTACATAAATAATACACATGTGCCTCTGCCATGTGCTCATGCACTAATCATGCAAAGTGCAAGCAAGCAAGCTTAACATAGCTATTTTCCCAACAAGGTGATACTGACTATAAAATATAAATAAATAAAATTATACAGGTTTCAAGTGTATACTTCCATGATATATCATCTGTATATTGCATGTGTGCTCACCATCTAAAGTCAAATCTTCTTTCATCACCATAGCATTGCCCCCTTTACCATTTATTACCCCCTGACTTCTCTCTGAACCCCAAAAGCAAGGGGAATAAAATAAAAAACAAAATAAAGGAATGGGACTATATTAAACTAAAAAACTTCTGCACAGCAAAAGAAACTGACAACAGAAAAGAAACCAATGGAATGGGAGAAGATATTTGCAAACAACAGCTCCAACAATGGGTTAAAATCCAAAATATATAAAGAACTCTTAGAATGCAACACCAAGCAAAAAAGCACTCTAATTAAAAAATGGGCAGAGGACCTGACCAAACACTTCTCCCAGAAAGACATAAAAATGTCCAACAGATATATGAAAGCATGTTCATCTTCACTAGTTATTAAGAAAAACACAAATATTTTGCCTTTTAAAGAACAGTTACAGGATGGACCTAGAGGATATTATGCTAAGTGAAATAAGTCAGACAGAAAAGGATAAATACTGTATGATCTCCCTTCTATGTGGAGCCAAAGAAAAAAAACAAAAACACAAAATAAATGAATAAACAAAACAGAAACAGACCCATATAGATATAGAAAATAGGCCGATGGTTACCAAAGAAAAGGAGAGGATGGTAATAAAAATAACAAGAACAGACTATAGGTCACAGCTGTCTTATACAGAAAACTTCATAGCTTGTTCAAAGAGACTGGATCACAACATTTTTTAAAAAAGGAGAAAGAAAAGAAGAGTGGAGTTGAGAGTGTATCTTTTACCAGATACAGGTACCCAAAACAATAACAAAAAATGTTTTTGTCATTGAAATTAGATAAGCAGAATTTTTTGTAGCTTCATTGGGCTTGGGAAGGGGCTGGAGTCCAAGACTTGGCCATTTGTTGAAGATATACTGGTGAAGCTGCCTCTGTTAGGTTGTATCTTGAAGATTCCTATTTAAAATATAAGAGCAAAGTGACAGAAACTCTTAGAGAGTTTGGCTTAGTTTGGCTTCTGGGAGCTGGATTATTCTCACAGCATTGCATCAGCCACAGCTGCTAGAAATGTGCTCTGCGCTCCACCCACAACTCCCCCTTCTCTTTTAATTAAGGCCAATTGGATTTGATGAATGACAGCTTGCTGTTGTAGCTTCTGAATGATATGCATTATGCAATGAAACCCTAGTAGAACTAAAACAACTATAAAACCTATTATACTATATGCTAATAGATTAGCTGGATTAAACAATGAGGCAAGCTTCTGTAATATTTGACTAGTTAGGAAATAGAATGGGGGTCTTAAACAGGGGATTCCTCCTGGGATCAGGATGTGATTTCCCTCCTACTGTGTTACAGAGAACTTCTAGGTGCCATTAAACACAGTTCCATTTTGATTGCAAAAAATGGACATAGGACCATGCATGTGCCCCCTTCCACCAAAGATCCCAGCATCCAAACACAGAATGGATGGCTTGCCATGGGCTGTGTACTGCATATGGTTGCAAGGCATATTACACAAATTACAACAACATGACAAATCATACAATTTCAACAATTACAGAGGTACATTTCACCAGTCTCTGAGCACTTTGCCAAAGCACAAAATGTCCTTGGCCTTCTTTCTAGCCATGATAAAAGCCTCCCAGGGCAGGGGAAGGGCCTTCAGCAAAGCTTCCCCCCACCCTTATCAGGGTATTTCACATTGTCCAAATTCCTAAGTCCATTCAACAAAGGAGCCAGTGCTCACTCAGGTTGTAGTCCAGGAAATCAGTCCATGCACATGAGACATCAGCCACCTCCCTCATCCCTGCTGTCCTGGCAGTTCTTACACTGTCCTAAAGAGGAGCACGTGGCAATGGCAGTCAGCATTTCCATCTCTGCCCCAGAGAGCATGATGGGGTTCACTCCTATGTCCCAAAATGTCAGCAAGCCCACCAGCGGCTTAGCAGGCACTCCCTGCCATTCCAGCGGCCACTCTGCGATGCAAGCCTGGCTTCCATTTATCCTCCTGCCGCAGCTGCAGCTGTTTACCTTCTGGAGTCTGTGAATCACAACTCCAGCCCAATTCTTCTCATCCTCCAAAGATGAACTGAAAACACCAGCTTGCGCTGTCAGGCTCAAGCCCTGGACTGGGAGTCAGTGGTTACTATAGCAGACATAAGCAAGAACAGAGCACCAGGGCCTGGGGGCCCATCAGGGGCAATTCTCTGGGCCTGCCCTGCCAAAGCCTCCACATCCCCCCAGGTGATGCGGCATGCATGCATGCTGGCCCCAAGGTCTTCTTCTTGAACACTGAGGACCTCCTCCCCTCAGGTGTAGTCAGTGTGGAGAAGACCAGGGCTGTGGCTTTGGACAGGTGAAGACTAAACAATTCAGTGGGTGCCCAAGAAACCCTGTCAAGCTGGTTGGGGGGTTCCTGGGATTCAAATTGGCTAAAAACCTCTCCCTTGCATTAGAAGAGGGTGTGATCCCCACCACTGTGCCGTGGCTGGATCCTTCCAGCGTCATTTCAGAGAGAGGGGAGAGAGAGAGTGAGAGATACAAGACAGACAGAAAGAAAAAAGACACATGGGGGCATATAGGCTGGCCCATGGGTCTGCACAGGAACATGTGTTGGAGAAAATGGCATCTGAGAGGCTGGGGTGGGGCATTGCACCCCAGCAGGGAATGAGGAAATAGTGACTTCTGCTTTTTCCGGTGGCAGAGCTGATGGCGCAGTTAGCAATTCGGTTGGTTTCGTTTCTGTATGCTCAGCCACGATTTTGTCAAACTCGGAGGATAACTACTTTCCTCCTCAGTGGAGGGGGGGGGAATAGGAAGATAAAGGTTCCTCTGAAAGAGGAGTAGCCTGTATGATCTTAGGGACCGGTGGAGGGTCCCCAGCAGGAGCACCTGTCAAGCAGGTGCGTATTGCCAAAAAGGCAGGAGTGAGGCCAAGAGGGAACGTTTGCCCCCCATGCACCTTGGCCGAATGAACTCGTTGGAGAGCTCGGGCCCAAATATCCGGGTCCCAGAGAGGTGCATCCCTAATCCAGGGATTGGAACCAGAGAGGATCTCCCAGTAAGTACAGATCCTCTTCACAAACTTCAACTCGCCTACTCTGCAATAGGGCGTGCAGGGCTCAAGCCTGCAGGGCTCGAAAGTGGGGGAGGTTTCCCATTGCAGAGGGTCACTCACCTGTCCCTTGGATGCTGGTTAGGTCCCTGCCCCATGTTCGGGCACCAGTTGTGGACAAGTCCTGCCATGGGTGAGGATGACGGAGACGCAAAGACCCGACTCTGGGGACCAGGTTCAGTGACGCAGATCCACTTTATTCGGGAAGTAAGCTAGCTTATATAGATGGGTTCAACCTATAGGATGTTACAGCGTCTTCCTCAAAGCCAATGGCTGAAAAGATCAGGGAGCTGCGTGGTTGGTGCTAAGTCACTTCCTTATAGGGGGCAAGCTTCCTTCCTGGGTGTGCCCAGGAGGGTTTCAGGTGCTGGAGTATTCTCACAGCATTGCATCAGCCACAGCTGCTAAGAATGTGCCCTGCACTCCACCTGTCTCTACATTAGTTGTCTAATAAATTGTCCCTAGTTTTATTTCTATCTATTCTGTTAGTGGCACCCTCCGTTGTGTTGCCAAGTCTTTAGTGACAACTTTACAGTATAATGGCCTCAGCTAAATCCCACAAATGCAGTGGGCTTGTCTTCTTTTTTCCCTGTTATTTTTCCAATTAGAATATTGTGATCTTTTTTATTCAAGTCCAAATGGAAAGGATAAATTGATTCATTCGTTTATACAAACACTTATGCAGTATGTACTGTGTACTATTGAGACTTTGTGCACAGTGCTAGGGACACAGATAAACAGGGAATCTCACAGCCTACCAATGATGAGAGCCAGGCCCACAATTGGAATGCTAACGAAAGGGAGTACCTCAAGGACAGCTTTAGAAAATTTTTTTTCTGATTAGGGTATTATTAATGTAAATAATCATATTACTTATTCAGCCAATTCCTTTTATGTATTTGATTCTTCTTACCTAAATATATACCTAAATGTCAAAAAGAAATTCTGCTTTAAATTTTGTAAATATTTGATGGCCAAGTTAAATTGGTTACAAATCTTTTGCTAGAGTATATACTATTCTCTAATCAAATGATTAAGGTATTGTAATAATGAAATTCTGAAATTATTATGACGAGAATAAGTTAGCTTTGCAGTTGTTCAAACATAATAAGTACCTTAGTATTTCTTGAAAAAAAATCACTAAAATATGTGCCTTCAGTGTGATACAAGTCAGAAATATTCATCACATTACTATTCCTTGCATTTATTTTGCTGCATTCATGGTGATGGCATTTAGATGGATGTCAAAGTCTTTTCAGATTTATGAGTTAATACTTAAGACATCTTAATTTTAAATTTGCAACTTTGTTGTTGGAAGTAAATAATTGAATGAAAAACTAGGGGTAGAGGAAAATCAGATCCTCTCTGAAGTGGTGTGGACCGATATAATAAATGGTGCACAGAGTGTACAACTAAGCCCCTCCTTTTTTTTTTTTTTTTTGCTAAAAATATACATAAAAGTTTTCTACAAATGTGTTTTAGTGAGAGTGAGGATAAAATGATGAAATTAAAAGAATTTCATGCATTTTTTATAAAAGACTGTCTAATCTCATATTGCTTACATGTGATTCTGTGGTGATCGCTTTGACAAGAAGAATGCTGACTCTTGGGTAAGCAGTTCTTTATGCTTTATCCCACTGCACCACCACAGGTCAGGGGTAAGCAGTTCTTAAAACATGAAATTAATTTTGAACATCTATTTCTGCTACTATTCAGTAATGACAGTGAAGCCTCACAGTAGATAAAGGACCACTGGGACATCACTGCTACTCTGGACTCTATACTTTTTCATAGATAAAAACAAATGTCAGTCTGTTGCACAGCACAGAACACCAGGTGGCTGTGGCCTCAGGACAGAGCTGAGAGGTAAAAGCATCAACAGTAAGAGGATTCCACGTACCCCTCACAGATCTGTCAGTTCCCATCCATCATGGAATGACAAATATGTTTTTATCCTGAGGCAGTTGTTTCAATACATCCTCACTGGGTCCAAATTGTTGTCAAAAAGACAGTTTCATTTCCATTTTTATTATTTGATGAGGTAAAGTCTATTAAAAGGTGTAGTAAGGTTCCAAAAGTGCATTTTATTTGTCTGAAAGTTATAAATTACTTGGGATTCTTCCACTCTGCTTTTCTATGACTGCTGCTGTAATAGACCTGTTGGTAGAGAAACAAACACACAACAACAACAGAATAAAAAGAAATAAAAAAAAAATACAGGCTTCACAAGAATTAAAGGTTTTGTTAAAGTGTCTATAATCTTGATGTCTGCTTGAGCAATTTTTGTAGATTGAAAGAGCAATAAATTATGGTAAATTAAAGTACTTGGTAAATAAATTAAAGTAATAATTCCTGTGTCTATGCTGGCTGGACATTGAGTGAACTTATACTTCGGGTGATGATGATGCATCTCCAGCCCACTGTTAAGTCTTCCTTGTAAATGATTTAATTTTTTTGGTTCTTCCATCTTTGTTCTCCTTCCCCAACTAGATTTTTGACATGCTTTATCAGATTTCATGCTTTTTCATGGTGCCCACATACAGTAGCCATTTAACAAGTACCCCATAATGGGTTGTTTTATAATATTACAACAGAGGTTTTAAAAGAGTGAAAAGTAGTCTTGCCAATTGGCTCAGTGAATAGAGCATTGGCCCAGCATATGCATGTTCCAGGTTCGACTCCCAGTCAGGGCACACAGAAGAAATGACCATTTGCTTCTCTACCCCTCCCCTTCCCCTTTCTCTCTCTTTCTCTTCTCTCCCTCTCTCTTTCTTTTTTTTTTTCTCTCTCTCTCTCTTCCTCTCCTGCAGCTATGGCTCAATTGGTCCAATCATTGGCCCAGGAGCTGAGGAGAGCTCAGTTGATTTGAGCATTGACCCCAGACAGGCGTTGCCAGGTGGATACCGGTCAGGGCACATGTGGGAGTCTGTCTCTCTATCTCCCCTCCTCTCACTTAAAAAAAATAAAACAATTAAGAAAAATAAAGTAATGAAAAGTACTGTGTAATATGAAGATACAAGTTCCAGTTACTATTGTTGTAGAGTGGTGCTTCTGAAATTTCCTATGGTGCAAGGCATTTTTTTTGTGTTTTTTGTTTTTTTCTTTTTAAATTTTTTTTTTAATTTACTCATTTTAGAGAGGAGAGAGAGAGAGAGAGAGAGAGAGAGAGAGAGAGAGAGAGAAACAAGGAAGGAGCAGGAAACATCATCTCCCATATGTGCCTTGACCAGACAGGTGCAGGGTTTCAAACAGGCAACCTCAGCTTTCCAGGTCAACGCTTTATCCCCTGTGCCACCACAAGTCAGGCTTTTGTTTTTTCTTAATCCCTTGCAAATGGGAAATAAAATTTTAAAAATTATATAAAATACAAGTCCATATTTTTCTCATTAGGTGCAGTAGACATAAAACTAATCTTCAAATTACCATAAGTATTTCCAAACACTTACCTTCCATTTCTATACTTATTTCATTGCCAACAAATAACAATTCATGGACCAGCTTTGGTCTGTGAACCACATCTGGAGCACTATTCAGTTAGATTATACATGACTAACTTTTTATTTATTATCAGTAAGGTTGATCATAATTTCATTGGCTTTATATGTGTATTTTACTCAACTATAAATATGTAATATTAAGGAAAATGTTCATTAAGGATGTAATAATTGTATATGTGTGTGTGTGCATGGTGGTGGGAACTTGGGTTATATTTTGATTTCTGAAGTGAAAGTTTTTCTTTGTTTTCCTTTCTTTTGATGTAGTATATACAAATTGCCTTATGGAATTAATGACCACAAAGCAGTTTTTGCTGCATTTATAGGTGAGAATTCAAGGACCAGATAAATGTAAACCATGAGATTTCACTTTTCTTGTTTTTTACAGAGACAGAGAGAGGGATAGACAGGAATGGAGAGAGATGAGAAGCATCAATCATCAATTTTTTGTTACGACACCTTAATTGTTCATTGATTGCTTTCTCATATGTGCCTTGACTGCGGGCCCTCAGCAGATGGAGTAACCCCTTGCTTGAGCCAGCAACCTTGGGTCCTAGCTGGTGAGCTTTTACTCAAACCAGTTGAGTCTGCGCTCAAGTTGGCAACCTTGGGGTCTCAAACCTGGGTCCTTCTGCATCCCAGTCCAATATTCTATCCACTGCACCAATGCCTGGTCAGGCATGAGGTTTCACTTTTAAAATAGAAATGAGATAGTGTTATTTTACCTTTCTCTTTATCATATGTTCAGAGAGAGCAGCATCAGGACCTGGAAATGGCAGTGAATGCCGAGCAGTGGAAGAGAGAGAAGAATTGGATACCACTCGCTGAAAGACAGGAAGAAGCAACAGTAAACTGGACAAATATGCAAAATGTAGACTCCCAAGTATATCTAGCTATTAATACAATCTGTACTCATTAAATATGTATATAGACAGTAACTTGAAAATGAGTGGGGAAAAACACCTTTATTCAATTTTATGTGGAATTGTAGACAAATTTTATTTTTTTCCCAGTAATAGTATCTGCAATAAAATAAATACCCTCCCCCCTTTTTTGGGTCCTGTATTGTGTTCCCTAAATGCAAAGTAGATTAGATAATTGAATTGAAGCCATTTCTTTATAGTGCTACATGTATAAATCTCTCTGTACAGTATCTGGGACTTGATAGTGCTTTATACTCAGACAGGAGGCAGGACTACCAGGTGCCTCTAGTTCTAGACATGGCTGAATTGAAGGAAACTAGAAGAGAACAGGGAACCCATTCAAGGTCCTGAATGAGTTATAAAGGACAGAGTGGTGCTGTGAGGGAAGAGGTGCAACAGGTTTTAGGTTGTATCTTATCAAAGTGAAACACTTGGGCAGAGATCTAATGGTGTGCCTTCAGAAGGTGTTGGTCTGTGGAACAGTCACCTGAATGTGGAGGCCACAGGTAGGTTATCACCAATCTGGAATGCACAGACATGTGTGGGAGTTGGAATTCAGGATGAGCACAAAGAAAGATGAGACAGAAGGTGTTCACCTCGGGAGAAGAAGATGCCTAATGGGCTCTGATTATCAGTCGTCCCTGGGTGAAACCCAGATTCAGTGCTGTGGACCCTCACTTTGCATGATAATCAGCCTCAGCTGGTGTGGACAAAGAAGCCTTAAGAATCTGCTCTCCTCCTTGATCACCTTGATCTCCTTGATCTCCTCTTCTTCATATATAGGCCTGGGTGTTTGCTGATGAACAGGAGGGGCTAAATCTTTTGAAGATCCCTCTGAGATGACTTCAGTGCTTCAGGCTCTAATGGGCAGACCCAGCCTGTGCTGGAGTGCGGAGTGATGGTGCTTCCAGAAGTACCACTTATTCTATCTCCCCTCCCTCCAGCCACTCATAAGTGATGTCATCTACTCAAGGAGAACACTGGGGAACAAAATTTTTGTTGCATCCACAAAATCACTTGTTTGTACCTAATTCGAGTGTGCTGATCTCAAATCTGACATTAGTTTTTATCTGTAAGCTACAATTTCTTTGCAATTCAAAGATACTAGGTTTTCATCTTATTGTAAAATTTTCAACATTTAGTTTAACATAATGAAGTAGAATGTCTTCTTGGGCATCATCTTTGTGAAGATATAATAATTTATATAATGCAGTCAATACACTAATATACTAAAAGATATGACTGCATCAGAATTTGTCTACAGTTTTGAAGTAGAACATATTAAAACACTTATTTTAATCATAAAATTTGCGCAAAACTTATTTAAAATCTATTCAGGAAAAAATTTGCATTTGTAGCTCTTGCGTTTGTGTACTTGTTGAGGACAATCTCATTTGATGCTCCAGCAGTAGTCTGCTCATCACTAAAAGCTCCAAAATTTTCAGATAACTTGTCAAGGTGACTTGTTCAGGAAGTGAATCTTAATGCTCATGTTATATCCAATGTCATGGAAAGCCAATAGCATCCTTTGAACCAGAAGTTCATAGTTTTCTGTATTTTTGTTGCCAAGGAAGTTCTTTGTAACTGCCACAAAATACTGCCATGCTGCTTTCTCTTCCTTATTCATCTTCCTGGCAAATTCTTCATCATATATGAGGGTTCAAATTTGAGGTCCATCGAATACACCTGCTTTTTTATATTCTCGAAGGACAAGGCAGGAAAAGCAAGAATAATATGTTGAAAGCATTTACTTTCTCTATTCAAAGCCTGAACAAATTGCTTCATTAAGCCAAGTTTGATGTGAAGTGGGGAAAAATGATCCTGTCTTGATTAACTACAGGTTCATTCACAATATTTTGCATCCCTACTTCCAGAACTTCATGTTTCGGCCACTCCTTCTGTGTCCAGTGTTTCTCCTGAGCTCGGCTGTCCCACAAACACAGAAAGCAAGGATACTTCATGAAACGTCTCTGTTGTCCTAGCGGGAAATTTACCATTTTAAGATCCACACAAATGATCCAGTTATGCTCCTCATACTTTAGGAAGTTCAGAACAATTTTTATGTCATTATAATCTTCTTTCAGATGAGTTGGATAACCAATTGGAACCACTGCATAAACATTATTGTTGTGTAGGAGAACACATTTCAGACTCCCTTTAGAGCTGTCATGAAATAGCTGCCATTCTGTTGAACTGTAAGTGGTAACACCTAGCTGGCTGAGAAGACTACTGATATCATTTGTTGGGCAGATAAAATATATCATGCTCACTTTGTTAAAGATGGTGCTGCCCATGTGGAAGCCCATCACCCAAGTGATATTAGTTACCCTTCTTCTTGTAATGGGCTTGATTATATTAATGTGTGATGGGGGCGGGCTGTGGGCAGGCAGGATGCTTGTAGCCTGGGGTTTGGTTTTAAGACTAAGCCTTTCCCACATTTTTTTATGTAGGGTGGTGCACTCTCATGAGGAATTCTATTATGCCTCAGATAAGTGACTTTGTATCAGAGACTTTCTTGTTTGTATATTGGATTAAAGATTTGGTTTCTACACTATAAAGTGGGGCAGACCAGGAGCTTGCTCTCTCTCGGTTTCTGAGATTAGATTAGAGAGGAGAGCAGAGAAAGGCCACACGGAGGAGACCAGGAGAAGCAGCCAAGATGGTTGAGTGTTGAGTGAGAAGCCAGTTTGTGCAGAGTTTGTGCAGGGAGAAGGAAAAAGATAGGAAACAGAGGTGAATAAGGCTGATGAGCTAGAAACCTTTGACTCTAGGAAACTTGGATAAGTCAGTAGCTTTGTGAGCACTGAATGAGTGGGTTTTGGAGTCCAGTGTGTGTTTTTACTTGCCCACCGGGTGCAAGCTAGTACTAAAGATGATGGCCCACCAGTTTTTGACTCTATTGTTTCTTTACCAACTGTCTGAATCCAATACAAACCTGCATGGGCCAAGCAGCTGTAATGGTGGCCATGGCTACTGGCCATACATCATGACAGTAAACAAAGTGTTTGTCTTCAGAAAAAAAGTCCACAAAAATTTGTTCACACTTCCTGAAATGGAATACTTTAGCTGATTGGTGAAGTACATTCTTTTCTTGAAGCCTGGAGGCTAGTAACTCAGCTGCTTTCTTTGATAGGCCCAAATCTCTTACTAAGTCATTCAATTCGGGTTTGTTAAACTGCTGAGGGGTTAATGACTGCTTGGCATCAGAAGAAGATTTTTCAGATTCTACAGCCATTTCCTCATGCATCTAATCAAAATACACTTGATCACCATGTTCACTTTCTTCATCCTTAGAAGAAATAAAACCATTGAAAACTGGAACCAGGAGTGTCTCAGAGCATGGGATAAGTCGTATTGCTGAAGGAATATAAGAATATGCGATCATATGCTGTTTTTTCTTGCCAATACCCTTTGTATGGATCAGATAGAAATAACAGGCACTGCTGTGGTCCTTAGATTCACGCCGAACCATGGGAATACCAAAAGTCATTCCTTTGCATTTTACTTTTGTCTAGTCATGAAGCATTTCCTTACAATTATGACACACAATATGAGGAGCCCAATTCTTGTCTTGATCGCCAAGGGGAACTTGAAAATAGACAATATATGCACGTGTCACAAATGGTGAAATATTGTGCCTTTGACGTTGGAGTGTGTAACAGCCACATATATAACAGAAGGTGTCAAGATTATTCTTACATTTACGCCTACTTGAAGAAGCCATGATTCAATCTTAAAACAAAATAAGGTGTTTTTATCAGATAATAATTTTTACATTTAAAAACAACTACAATTATGTAAAAATGATGTTTGTATAATATTAATTGCCTTGTGGTTATGTTCAATCCAAGAGTTGTTGCCCTTTAACTCCAATTTAAAAACCAATGCCTACTATTAACTGTAACAAAAAGAAATTAAAATTGCAAAAAAACTAGAGCACACACTAAAAACGGATTTCGGATTTGGAATCAGTTATGCAGAAATATATAGAAACAGTTCTAAAACCTCATGCAACAGAAAGTGAAAAAAAAAATTGTTCCCCAGTGTAATCAGGGAAAGTGCTGCGCCTCAGAAAGTGAAAAACAAAACAAACAGCAGCCAGTCTTCCCGTTATTTATGTCCCTTACGCACTTAGACTGTGACCCACTCTGTAAAATTAAATGGGAAAGTTTGGGCAATTACCTAGATTATTTAACCTCAAAAGAAAAGAAAAGAAAAGAAAAAACATTTGGAAAAAAACCCAGATGATATATATTTTGCCTTATGTTGCCAATATGCAAATTTCTCCAGAATGTAATCAATTTCTTTTTTTTTAGTGTTTATGAACAAAGTCATGATCACACTGCAAGAAAGGCAGGTACTGCAGGGATCTCATGGGGAAGCTTACCACTCCACTGACTGTGGATTCTAACTCACTTTGATTGGATACAGTCACCTGCTTTGCATTTTTAAAAACTTGTGCTTGATTATTAGGAATTTTTATCATAGCATTATCTTTGAAGTTATACTATTCTTAAACTAATAACTCGTTATTGGATGTGGACGTTGTTTCATCTTCACATGGTAAGCAGAAAGATAAATATATGAGCATAGCTCCTCTGATTACTTTCCCCTTATTTAACTCATGAGTTAGGCATAGTTCTTCAGTCTTGTAACTGTCATACCTTCTCTTTGCACTGTACCTGTTGACAATAAACATTGATTTTTCTGACTACTGTTTATATTCATTTTGTTTAAAAGGGAATTAAGGATTTAGATCCTCAGTCCCACAGACAGTAAAATCATGATTCTCAAGTTGTTTAATTGACTTTATTTTTCTCAGGAAGTTTTAATAAGATTAAAATACAGGGTGTGGCAAAAGTAGGTTTACAGTTGTGAGTAGGAAAAATACAGTGTTTATTCCTGTATTTTCTATTAATTATTGTATTATTTTTATATGAACAACTGTAGACCTCCTTATACCCACTTCCTTATACCTAACCCTAACCTTAACCATAATCCTAACCCTAACCTTAACCCTAACCCTCCTTATGCTGAATGTGAACACAGGAGATTTGTCTTTGAGGACTCTGTTTTCATTTTATCAAGTATTAGACCAAGGGTCAGCAAACCAGCCCTGGGACAAATCCAGCTGGATGCCTGTTTTTGTTAGTAAAGTTTCCTGAGATTAATGCTTACTCACAACAATGATAGATTTGAGTAATTGTGACAGAAACTATATGAACTGAAATGAGTAAAGTATGAACTAACTGGTCCTCTGCAGAAAAAGTCTGCCAACCCCTGATCAACAAGCTTTACCAAACTTCAGCAAAAGCTCTGGAATATTTGAGTAGCATAAATAAAACATTCAGGTTTTTAACTGAATACGCACTGAAGATACAATTTTATCTTTATTAGGGCTTGAAGTTAGAAATGAAAAAATCTATGAGTCATTGATTAATTTCATTTAGACAGTCAATAATATTTCTACAATACAGAAATTTAATTTAAAAAGTCAGTCTCTATTGGGAGCTCACCATATGCCAGCCATGGGTGGCTTTACCGATAATTTCTTTGTGTCCTTTACCAATAATTTCTTAGGTAAGCATCATAACAATTCTATGAGCTAGGTATTAATATTATCCCTTGCTTTGCAAATGTAGGCCAGAGATATTGAAGAACTTGATGTTCACATAGCTAGTATGGGAAGAGCTGAATCTGAACACAGGAAATCTTATTCTAGAATTCACATTCTCAAACATCATACTTCCTCTATATAGCAACAACGATGAAAAGATTCCTAATAGAGTTTTAATGTTTAAGTCCATTATTATTGCCAATTATATGTAGTAATATTATAACTGTAAAGTTATATTTGCATTTGTTGCCATATAGCATATTATTTTGGATTATTATATAAAGTCTTATTATTAATTTTACTTATATGTACCCATGACCAATAATTTCACGGTCAGTGCCTTATGATCTCTGTACCTGTATATAAGGAAAATAGTTACTAGAGCAAATTTTAATTTTCCTATTAATTGTTAACAGTAATTGGAATACTGTAACCTAAGAGACAAATTGAAAAGTGTTAACTATATAAATATCCTTGAACATTTTTCTTTGAAAATAGTTTCAATGTCTTCTTTTTGAGATAATGGTGGAAATAAAGAAAGGGATCTAGGTTGAGAAAATGAAGTAAAAAGGCATAATTAAATAAAATTATAGGTACGACTTTATAATAATCTTGCTGAAAATTATAGGGTTTCTCTATCTTGTGTAAAGAAATGTTTTACCAGAAGTATTTCTCCAACTTCTCCTTGGTGGTGTATTAACAATTATACAGTGGTCATGTGATCCAGAATTGAGGTAATTATGGTGTAAATTTAAGCTAAAAATATGCATTACTTTAGGTATTTGCTAAGTGAGGCAAAAAGAAACATTTGTAAAATGTAACCTTTTTTTCACTTAATTCCTGGCTTTAGAACTTGAAATTCAATACTTTCTTTCCAGTTTAGTGCCATGACTTGATGTCATGACTTCCAGAGCCTAACACTTCTATAAATTTCAAACAAATATTTTTAATTACTGAATTTATTAAATAACTAGGCATTTGACAGTGGTAATATAGTTTTTAGAAGTTTTCTGTCAAAGTCATGACTTAGAAAATATAATCTATAAAGCTAATCCAAGTGGATAGAATGTCAGCATCACATATAGCATCACACACACATATATATATATATATATTTTGTAACTTCATTAACCAAAATGTCTCATTACTGAATGCTTTGGTAGTTAGTACCATATAAATAATTTATAAATCAAAGTCTTTACACAACATGAAAACAAGAAATTTTAATATTAGAAGTAACCCAGGCTTTTTCCATTGAAGCTTTTTAAGTTTTCCCAAAGATTTTTGCAAACCCTTCTCACTTTTTGTTAGTTTGAACATTGTCAATCACATGGTAGAATTACAAAGTACTCTCTCTACTTTCCCACTTTTAGGTTTGTAAGGGACAAACATAGTTTATTTTTCACCAATCAAATGCACACCTGGTGGGTATTGAGTGAAAAAGGAGCTACCTGAAGAAACAGGTAGAAATGTGGGGCACATCCAGGGTGTAGGGGTGGCAGCTGCCTTGACAGTGCCATCAGTTGGGGTTTGTGGCAGGGCACTGACATTTTCTTTGCCAGGGTGCTGTGGTGTGATTCTTGTGGGTGAGTTTTTACTGAATCTTCAGCCTAGAATATTTCTCAGCCATCCATCAGTTCTGACAGTTCTTACTATCTTAGTGTTATTATTATTTTTTTCTTTATTACTTTAGAACTAATTAGAGTGAATTTTATGTGTGCATATAAAGGGCAGGCTGATCCCTCTGAAAACAACACCAAAAAACTAATTAGTAGCTGGAAATAAAATCCTGGGCCAGAGTCCAAAGTGCTAAGAGCAAGTTCAAAGTGAGCTCATAGTCAGGAGGACTAAGTGAAGTTCCTGGATTCATACTCACAGCTGCACTTTCTAAACACATGAACAATTCCTCCTTACTTGCTCTAATGCCCCCATGCAAACAAAGCTCTGTTCACTGATGGCTTCAATCTATTGATTCACAGATTTCTGATTTTCTGTCATCATTTCACTCCTTTTTCAATTAGATTTCCTAGTCCCTCATTATAATCACACTTTTGCATGTTCTTTGATTTCTTGTCTATTTTTCCCCACCATAGCACAAAACTGAATTAATTCATTTTTTGTCAACTTCATACCTAAATTTGTATCTAAGAATTTCCAGAGAATAATTATAGTAAGCTTATTGATTTTTATCACTGTTTTCATACAACTCTTAACCTCAATTAGGGCAGAAACCAGTTATGTTTTTTATAGTAAATGTACTATGTCACTTTGTATCATGTCTGTGATATCTATTTTTCCCTCTCCTAACACCCCATCTAATTCTCCAAGTCTTCCCATCTTATAGATAATTATTGACACCATATTTCATTAAGAACATAGACGATACCAGGAAAAGCTCATTCTTTTTTCCCTGGTCAAATCAAAATATACCTGGATGTCCTACCTGTACACTCATCGTCTCTTTTCATCTTGAGTTCCTTCTATTACCAGAGGCTAGTCCCTCCAGAAAGGCTGAGTTCCTTTGTCTTCTGGCTTTCTCCAGGACTTTACTTTGGTTATTACCATGTTTCTATACCAGCAACATCTCTTTTTCTACTGCATCTATCATATCAAATATAACAATGTTCATAACTTTTACAAATTCCACTCATCTTCATTTATTCCTTTAGCTACTATATATATAAATATATAAAGTGATCAATTGGTTCAGCATAAAAATCACAAATTATTATAGGCTGATATAGCAATAGGCAGAAGGATTCTTTCAATCCCAAATCCAAAATATTTTTATTTTTGAAATGAAGAAATAAATCATTCTATATTAATGAATATAGAGTAATTTTCTTTTGCTCTCAAGGAAAAAAAATATAGATATCACAAGCATGACAGTAAAGTTTCCTTAAAATGGATAATTTTTCAGAGACTAAAACTATAATTGATTTGTAAAAATCCACCAGGCACAATGAGTATAAAAATGTAAGAGATAATAATGATGGATGGCTATGGTGTGCCTCCCATTAGATCTATATTTGATATAACAGAATAAAGGTGGACATTTCTCTTCCTAATATTGTTTAGTTTCATATTTTCCCTTTACCTCTTGCCTGTGCAGCATACACCAATTTGTGTGTTCAAGGGAGAGCTTTGTATCTAGGTTTCAATGTGAAAAGATTATAACTTTTTCTATTTTTAGCACGTTAAAAGAAACAGCATGTTACCTTGCCTACAAAGAAAAAAACAGTGGTGAGTTGTATGGGTGATGGTTGTGTCAATATCCTCCAACTGCAGGAACACACCTGCAGTTGAACAAGTTAGTTCATTACAGATTGAAGCCAGGGAGAACACACAGCATGGAAAACTGTGTGGTGTCTCAGTAAGAAGGTATTTGCTGGATTTGGTCTTAGGTTTGATGGTTTGGAGAAGTTTTAAAGAAGTAGAGCTTTGCCACTGTAATTCAGTATCTTAAACTTTATCTTGAAGAAAGAAGACTAGACTGAGACTTAAACTTTAATTAATAAACAAAGAGCAACCAACATAGGGAGATGCTTGATCATTTTTTTTGTGGTTGTCAAAATGTTCTCTACTTCTTTGTGTTCAGACGTCATTATGGAAGGGTCTTGTTTTTCTTGACCCATCATGGTTACGAAGTGGCCTTCTCTGCTGTTGATATTCTGTGAAATAGTTTATGTTTAAGAGGAGAACACCAACACCTACCTGTTGGTCCCAGACAAACTTGCAGCATCATCAAAACCTGGCTGATTTATATATCCAACTTTTTGGATAACCAAAGGTATGGATAGCCATAGATCATGTTTCACTTTAATTCAGTTTATGTTTACCTTTATTCTTTTTAAATTTCTACTACACTGGAAATTCTTAACTTACAATTTTTTTATTTTTACAGGGACAGAGAGAGAGTCAGAGAGAGGGACAGATAAGGACAGACAGACAAGAATGGAGAGAGATGAAAAGCATCAATCATCAGTTTTTTGTTGTGACACCTTAGTTGTTCATTGATTGCTTTTTCATATGTGCCTTGGACCCTTGCTCGAGCCAGCGACCTTGGGTCCAAGCTGGTGAGCTTTTTTTTCTTTTTTGCTAAGCCAGATGAGCCTGCGCTCAAACTGGCGACCTCGGTGTCTGAAACCTGGGTCCTCCACATCACAGTTTGATACTCTATCTACTGAGCCACTGCCTGGTCAGGCCTTAACTTACAATTTTTGTCTTTATCTTCTTCACATTGAGCTAGATTCTCAGATAGCATGGGTTAGGGATATAAAGAAATTGATCTGTGAAGGTAACTTCCAAATTTTCATTAGATAATAAGGCAGTGAGTATTCAGGATCTAAGGTTAGTAAGTTAGAGATTTCAGCCTGACCAGGCAGTAATGCAGTGGATAGAGCATTGGACTGGGATGCAGAGGACCCAGGTTCAAAACCCCAAGGTTGCCAGCTTGAGCATGGGTTCACCAGTTTGAGTGTGGGGTTGCTGGCTTGAACGTGGGATCATGAATATGACCCCATGATGCTGACTTGAGCCCATCAGTCACTGGCTTGAAGCCTAAGGTCTCTGGCTTGAGTACAGGCTCACTTGCTCTGCTGTAGTCCCTCAGTCAAGGTACATATGAGAAAGCAATCAATGAACAACTAAGGTGCCACAACGAAGAATTGATGCTTCTCATCTCTCTCCCTTCCTGTTTGTCTGTTCCTATTTGTCTCTCTCTCTGTGTCTCTCTGTCTCTGTCACAAAAAAGAAAAGAAAAGTAGATGATTTCACAGAGGTGTTAACAAATTATTGCCTAACATTTGGTTAAGAGTGGACAGAAGTTTTACATAGACAGTGATTCTAAGAAAAAGCTTTCAAGTTGTTGAATGTGGTGGAAACTACATCTAGAAAGGAAAATTCAAAGGAGAGAGCAGAAGTTACCTGGGCCCACTGAGCTTGATCATTCCCTAGTCCAGACCTTCCTACTAATAGCCCAATCTTGCATCTGCCATACCTGTGTACTCTTGAGGGAAAGACTTATGGTTTAAAAGGAAGACCTGATCTTTGTTGTTGGAAACTTCTGAGAAATAGCTTATTGTGAGAATGAATATTGATTCCACTACCTCCAGTGAAAACAATTTATTTCACCTTCCATACTCCCACTCTTCAACTAAGGATCATCATGGAAGAATGCTAATGCTCTTTTATCAAAATAGCCAGGGCTTAGGAGCATTAAGTTTTATAATCTTGCTGTCAGTGTTAACATTTTTCCATTTTGTCTTTCATTTTAGGCAACAAGGACATTTAATCACTCTTTAACAGTAACAAACAAGTTTATGCATTTGTTCATTTAGCAAATATTTGTTTAGACCGCTGGGCCCTCCCTAAGTAAAGGGGATAAAAAGGGGACTTGACAGACTACACCTGTCTCCTAGGGAGTCTAGATTAACTTTTTAATCTAGACTCCCTAGATTAATCTAAACTCCCTAGTTTATTTATTTTTTTTGACGAAAAAGAAAAGTGAAAATCAACTTCCATAATATTTAAATTGCATTATTCTAAAGTGAATATATTCTTCAGAACTCAGTGAGTATAGAAAAGAATAAACAAAAAGTTTAATTAAAACTTAATTTGACCTATATTTTTTTGTATTTTTAATTCAGTTCTTGTATTATAGTTAAATTTTCAAGTCATTATTATAAAAATTATGTTACATTCAAACTAGAACTAAGGTCTTGATCTAAGATTTGCTGAATGTAATCTGAACATTCAAATTAAGGCAATATAGTTTTTAAGTCTGAGATTAGATTGAAAAGGTTTGCTAATTTGGAGAATTTTTTAACGTCACATTATGAAAGTTATAATCAAGATACATAATCTAAAGTCAAGGATAAACATTCTTTATTGCAGAAATGTCAACAATGAACTGAATGATTTCAGGGTTAACTACTTTCCTCACTAGGCACTTAACCTTGAAAAATCATCCATACACATATTTTAAAAAGTTTTCTCAGGATTTGAAGTCTGACACTGAGGAATACAGTTTGAACTCTCCTATTTTACAGCTGGCTGGCATCTCAAACATTTTCTCTCAAGTTCAGAGCTGTAATGGAATCTCTGGATGTTACACAAAGTTAGAAGAGAAAAATGTGGCTAGGAAACTTTAGAAATGGGTAAACTTGGTTAAAATCCCAAAAGAAACAGAAGCAGAATTGGTACATTTTATGTTTGCTTGTTGTTCTTAAAATTATTTATTTTCATTATATTTTCTAATTTTTTATTCAGAAAAGGAAATGTATGTAATTTTCCTTTATTCAGAAAAGGAAATATATGTAATTGATATATTGGTTTTAAATTATTAATGTATGGTAAACACTCATGAGCCCCCAGTTTGTACCAAAAACTAAAATATGTCCAAAATCTGATTATTCAAACAAGACAAGACTAAATCTATTAAATAGTAGAAAGAGAAAGAAACACTGACTGACTTTTCAAGCAAGATTAATACTGGTAGGGTCAACTCATAATAAGAACACATGCCTATTTTCATCATTTTAAGGGGTGTCTAGCCATGAAACAACATTTTAGGGATGTCATGAAAATGCATGTTTTTATCTACAAATAAATCATTTTGATTCTAAATAATTTATGCTTCATTATTTGTATCTTCACTCTGCTACACTAATAAATATTTGTGGAGATAGAATAGCAACAAGCAAAAGAAATCCAACATAATCTACTCATTATCAGTCCCTGGATATAAATTTCTTAGACTTTGACTTCTCTGAGATTTCTTTGGTAATTGTTTTTCTTCGTGGTTTTAGAGCTTATATACTGTCATCCTGAGGGTATAGTAGAGTTTTTCTTTTTTTATTCAGTGAGTGGAGAGGAGGCAGAGAGACAGACTCCCGCATACACCCTGACAGGGATCCACCCAACAAGCCAACTAGGGGGTGATGCGCTACCCATCTGGGGTATTGCTCTGTTGCTGAGCAACAGAGTTTTTCACAGCTCCTGAGGCAGAGCCCACGGAGCCATCCTCAGTGCCTGTAGTCAACTAGTTCCAATCAAGCCATGGCTGCAGGATGGGAAGAGAGAGAGAGAGAGAGAGAGAGAGAGAGAGAGAGAGAGAGAGAAATGAGAGGGAGAGGGGTGGGGAAGCAGATGGGCACTTCTCCTGTGTGCCCTGAATGGGAATCAAACCAGGGACATCCACATACTGGGCCAACAATCTACCACTGAGCCAACCAACCAGGACCGAATTTTTATTTTTCTATTTCTACTTTTGGCTATGTTGTATTATTTCATTGTTGGTAAGCAAATCAATACTTTCTTGGATGTAGGGTATTGATTTTCTGGTTTACTTATTGTCACTTACCTATATTTCAGATGGCTAATATCTTTACCCTTTGAAAATGTTACACATTTACCAGTACAAATGAAACAAATACCTGCAAAAATTTTGAAGACAGTAATTTTCTTTCACTTAAGAAGAAGCATTATTTTCTCATTCCCCCTGTTGGGTTCTTTTTTAGACATATTTACCTCAATACTTCAATTTCAGGTATTGATTACAGCCTTTGTGAGCTGCTTACCCATACATCAAGGTAATTAGCTTATGCCTTCTTAGTTCTCTGTGAGCTTCTATATCTATAATATCTAAGAGTTTATCTAATGGGTGCATATATGAAGTATGTTACAAAATACTTCAAAGGTAAAACAAGTGTGCCCCACTTCTGCCCAATATTTTACTTCAACAGTTTCAATAATATCTACTTTCTCGCCTCATGTAACATAGTTAGTTATACATTTTTCTGGCTATCCCAATTAACTGTGAACTTAGACTCAAGGGTCATGTGTTGTTTATTTCTGTATCGTCTACATTGTCTAGACAGTGACTGGCAATTGGGCATGAGTCAATACAATTTGATTGAATAAATTAATGTTTTCCTTTTATATAATGAGGTTTGTTTCTGTATAATGAGGTTTGTTAAAGAAAAGACCTATTGTCCTGTCATGCAGTGTCTGTCAGTCCACAGTATCCTATGCATTGTGGTCAATGATTAAATATTTACGGACTCAAATTGGGAAATTTTATTGTGAACTGGCCTTCCAAATGAGCAGTTAGTAATATCTGTATGATTCTGAAAAGTAAGACCTTTCCTTCAAAATATTTTTTCCCTACCTGTTATGAATCTTGAATTTGAACTTGAAGGCTCATGAGGCTGTCTTTCAAACATAAAACTGCAAAGAACAGAAGCTCCTTAAGTAGGTAATCAGCTAATATGTTTAGTGGAGCTAAATGGGGACTAAATTTGGCATTTTCTTTACATCTTATTTGTCCAATTTTGTCAAAAGAGGGAAAGAGGAGACCAAATACAAGCTTGTATTTCATTGTGTCAGAATAGCTTTGAGGATAAGGGGTAATATAGGTTATAGATAAGAGCCCTTAAGAAGGCTGAATGAAGACAGACAACAGAATACTATGGACTCGGTCACTGTGTCATGTTGTGGCCCTATGTATGTACTCAAGTCAGGAATGCAATGTTCTTTTTTTATGTGAGTCTCTAGAGGAATATTCAATAGATAACTGTATAAACCGATTTAGTATTGTGAACTAAGTTATCAAAAATGTTTAAACTATTTTTAGGCAGATAATATTATTCTATTGTATAAATATAATTTGGTTTATATTGTTTGATTTGGGTCAGATGACAAATTCTATGACATCTTAATAAGAGAAAGAAAATAAGTAGAATGAGTTAAAAGCTCAAAATGTGTGTGTTTTTAAATCATTAACCACTGGAATTTAATAAAACAAACTGTGTTCCAACTATGTAGAAGTAAGTATGACAAAGTTTTTAAAAAGGTTTAGAGTTAATTGGATGTGAAAACAAATGTTTATTGAGTTCTTTGCAATGTGTTATCTTTTCAGTTTCCATACCTTGTGTCTGTTCTTATTATCAAGGCCTTGTACCAAGTTGTCTACATTTCATATGCCCAGGAAGTCTTAAAGATCTTGTTAGGAAAGCTACCTTAATGTATTCAAAACAAAAGAAAAAAACCCCATAAGAATGTGATACTAAATATTTAATGAGGGAGAACCTTCGGTAGATATAAAGATGGCAGATGTTCCATGTACATGGGTTAGGAAAACCTATTCAAACTTAATTTTGATTTCATGAATGTTATTTGGAAATATCCCAGAATAAAAGAAATAAAGTCTGATGTTCCATGAATGTGCAGAGCTAAAACACGAATTTGAAAGCAGACTGTACCAATTTAACTTAAACTATCTAAGTGAAAACTAAAGAATGTTATGAATATGTAGGTATGTCCTCATATCGATTAAAATATCTAGGTATTTAGAAATTGGCTAATTGAACATTATAGTTTTTATCAAAGTGACTATTGTCATGGCAGGATCAGAAAAGATGAGCGATAGAAGCATTGATGGATATTATCTCGTCCAGCATTCTTAGCTCAGCAATGAAGAATTTGAGAAGTCACTTAGTCACTACTTATAGCAAAATAGCAATGAGGTTCAAGTACCCTGGTTATTATTTAAATATCCCTCATTATTTTCTCAGTTCTATCTCTGTTGCACAGTTTTTATTAAATATTTTGAATTTGTAAAATATTTTTGTGACAATAATAGAAAAAATGCTGAAGGCTAGTTGATTACAGCCCAGGACATATTCATGGAAACTAAGGGTCGGGATGAGCCAACTTCTCTGGGAATTAGAGGTGAAGCCAGAAAAGGGCCATGGAACAAGCTTCTTCATCCTTTTCTCTTGCTTCTTTTCCCCTTGCCATTTGCTCCATGTGTCTCTCTCCACAAACCAGCTTTCTTGGCTCGTTGTAGCCGTCAGTGCTTGAGAGTGAAGCCATCTGCAGCCATGGCAGAGGGTTGGTGTTCCAGCCCTACAATTTACGTCAGCCAACAGCCGTAGTCTCTGTAATGTACTCTAGTGCCTTCAACCAATATTTTTGCCTGGAAAAGAGGGGATCTGACCAGCTTGTTAAGGTCTGGTGTGCACGATTGGTTCAATCAATTGTGGCAAAATAAAAGGGTCATCTCTGCATTTGGGGTTTAGCCTTGGTGAGGGAGAAGAGTATTTTAGAAAACAAACAAACAAAAATATGAGCTGGGGAGATATCCCAGAAATTACCTGATGGAACTTGCTTTCTTTGTTTAAAAAGATTTAACTAAGTTTCCTACTGTGTGTCAGTTCATAAAGGTGAGTCAGCAAAAGAGTCAGCACCCCTGGCTCTACGAAGCTTGCATTCTAACTTAGAGGGCACTAAGACTGACACACATCTTGTCAACAAGATACACTGATTTCTAGGAGTTTCCAGTTTAGTGATTTATATAAAAGTAAGAACTCAGGTCTAGAAAACTGAAAGTTGAAGAGATTAAATATCCTTTATAATTTTTCTTTTATGACATTAATAAATCAAATCTATCAACATTTTTGAGTACCTACTGAGTGGTGTTCCGGGCACTTCATGGGATACAGAGGAAGATAATACAGGTCCTACTGACAAAAAGATTAAGCACTGCTAAGGAACTAATTGACACTGAGAACAACTATAGAATTTAAATATATGTTATTAAATTTATTCTGGAAACCATAATGCAAAGGGCACTTGGAGAAGTGTGACAAAATCTTTCAAAATTGAGATCACTAAGGAAAACTACCATCAGACATATAAACCATCGGGGATTTGAATTTGCACAGAATTTGACTATGACAATCATATCAGGGTCTATGATTTATAATCTTCTCTAGTGATCCATTCAGAAGTGGTCATTTTTTTTACTAGTACTAATAGAAATACATTAACACATTTATAATTAATCATGAATAAATGTAAACTACAAAGACCAGGATGAGAAATGGGTGAGAAACATAGCAGATGTAAAATTGCAGGATTTATTATATTCTAGTTCAGTAAAGATTTATTCCAAAGTGATTTATCATCAGATGTAAATCAGATTTACATCAGATTTGCTGATGGATGCAGGTAATTTATAAAAGGCAGATGATGGAAAATTCTGTCACTGGTCAGTACTGAGTTACCAGTGTAAAAGAAGAAGAAAATATTATTCCATTGGAACAGTTGAGGGTAGCATGTGGATATGAGTATTATAGTAATATCTAGTAAAATCATTAGTATTTGGAGACCTTAGAAGTAAATGTGCTGAGCTTAAGGGTATAAATAAAGAAGAAAATGGGGGCAATAGTACCATAATTCTTTATTTGCAAACAACTTAAATGTGATGATTCATTGAAAACAGAGTACGTAAAACTTAGTTTTTATAAATAACTTTGTTTAGAAAAATGTCAAATTCTCAATATAGGAAATTAAACACAAATCTCTTTACGTTGGAAGAAGGCTTTCTAATAATTAATATGGTCATTCAGAACAGAGGTGACATTTCCATAAGAACATGCTTTATTTATGCTGCAAAATACTGGAGAAAAATGTTTTCCTTTTATTCTTTCTGCTGTGGGATCCAGAGGAAAAGTGAACAGTGATTCTAACGTGACTGTGAAAGATTATTCTACCTCCACCTCCCTCCCTTCTCTTAGCACTCAACAGTCACCACTGTCTACAAGTCACGCATCACATTCTCTTTAGGATTATGTTTTATAATTGTCATTTGGGGGAGATTTATATTACTTCAAGACTGAACTTCAGACCTAGAAATTTCTTATTGTCATTGTTGTGTATAACATTTTAGACATGATTTGGGATAAAGAATTCTTTCTCAACTACATTTTCTTTCTTTTTTTTTTCTTTTTACCTGAAAGCATAACTTGTGTCTCCTCCACCTCCAACTGTAAATGAGGTTTCTCTGTAGCATCCCTAAGGAGGAAACCAACACTATTTTTTATTTTTCTCTTGTGAGCCAAAAATATTTTCTGGAAATGATTGTACACATGCCTGAATAATGTGTGGAAGCATAAGGTTTAGAACCAATGAAATGTGAATCTCAGACTTAGCTGTCAAACTTACTTAATACACAGAGAAATTGTACAAAAGAATCACAAGCTCACTGATGTATTTGAAGTCTAGCATTGAGCTTTGAAACAGCCTTCCTTGGACTGTGTTGCTGAATGGTTTCTGCTGAGAACCAATTCAGCCAGATAAAATGCAGAGTCTCCCAAACAGAATAAGATACAATTTCCTTGCCTTCTTGCACAGCCTAAAAAGAGCTGTGAGTGTACAACAAAAAAGACAAATCGTGCAGCAAATTTTAATAAGAAATAAGCTCAAAACAGAAGGTGTGGTTATCTTTGAGTCATGTCTTATTCTCTACCTAGAAACAGTGAAATCTCTTCATTGCATGTTTCCTAGGTAGGTGTCCAGCTGGATAATCTACCATTTCTTTCCCCAAAACACACACGTGCACACATACATACGTGCTCATATACCTGAGTACATACACAAATGTACAAACATTTATACATCTATGCACACACACCCCACAAATGTGCACATGTACCCACATGCATATTCATGCTGCATTCCTACTGGTTTATATTTAAAAACTGAAGTCTTACTGTTATGAAAGTCAGCATCTTTTATGCTTTAAGAAACCAGATAAAGGTCAAATCCCACAATAGCCTATAACAACCAGCACAGAGTATTACTGAAAATCCTAGGGAAAGTTAGAGTTTATACTCAAGCCTAGCATATCTCCTATAACCCTTGCCAGATGTAGCATTGTAAGTATATTTCTTTGCACAGGCTTGAGTCTTAGAAGAAACAGTGGTTTAATCACAGTCCTCCTCAATGCTTTGGATCAACAGAAGTTCTCCCAATGGCTTCATTCTGGCCTTGAGTCACAAAGGGTTATCTAATTGCCACATCTAGCAGGTTCATTTACCTTTTTTATTACTTGAACTCTCTACAGTCTCCTCAAAATGTCTCTACTGCTTTCTTGCTATATTTTCTGCTTATCTTCACTGAAAGACTAACCTCATGAATTCTCATGCCAGTCGCCCTGGGTCAAAGCTGGCTCTATTACTTCCTAGCACATCACATTGTAGATTATTTACTATACTTTTCTCCGCCTCAATTTCCTCATCCAGTAAAATAGGGAAAATGATAACATTTATGATATAAGTATGATGTGATGATTAAATGAATAATATATAGTAAAGTACCTAGGTTTAATTTAATTATGGTTTCCTTATAAGGTTCAGAAATCTTTTTTTTTTTTTGCCTATTGCATAGGCTATTTATGGTTTTATTAAATAGACTGTGGGAGGATTGCCTTCCAGGTAATTTTGTGGAAATCAGACATCTCAGGAGCCTACCTCAAGGGACAAAAGAAGAAGAAATGCAATTAGTATGACATTGTAGGGACTCATAGAGGATGCTGAAGGCATATATGATCAGAAGTCTTCCAAGGCAAACATGGGATGGATATTTGCCGACTACTTTTTAGCAGACAGATCCTAAATCCAGCATATTGGCCTGGTTATTTACTCCTTTTCAAACAATGCAGGCTGTCAGTAACACTTTCTGATTATTAATTACTTTGACTCAAGTGTGAATTTCATGACTAATTATCACCTCAAAAGGAAGGCTCAGCATTCTGTGTCACTGTTACTTTGCTCCCTGGTAAGCCAAGCACCATGCTTAAGCAGTTGGAAGTGTTCTGATTGGCTGGAGAGTGAATAGTCGTTTGCCTCCCAGTGAGACACTCTTCTATTAAATTCATCACGGGGATTCTTGCCAACACTACACATACAGACAAATCTAGTTCTAAATTAACTCCCCAGCCAACTCTTCAGCAAAACAATAAATGATTTAAAACTATTAGCTTAAAATAACTGTAACTGTTTGCACTCGCTGCTACACCTCCAAAGAAATGTATTTTGCATTCAACATGGCATGATTTCTGTAATTTAAGGAAAAATATGTTTTTTAATCCAGTTTTCTTACACTTTCCACATGGTTTGTTACAATTAACCCTAATATGGTAGCAATGTCTCTCCCTGCTCTTTTCTTTTCATTTCTTTTAATGCACAGTGAAATTGCACAAATCTTACTTCCCTCACACCTACACATCCTATCTGGGGAAAAGTGCCTGATAACTTTTTTTTTTGTGTGTGTTTTTCTGAAGTTGGAAACGGGGAGGCAGTCAGACAGACTCCCGCATGTGCCTGACCGGGATCCACCCGGCACGCCCACCAGGGGGTGATGCTCTGCCCATCCAGGGTGTTGCTCTGCTGCAAACAGAGCCATTGTAGTGCCTGAGGCAGAGGCCATAGAGCCATCCTCAGCACCTGGGCCAACTTTACTCCAATGGAGCCTTGGCTGTGGGAGGGGAAGAGAGAGACAGAGAGGAAGGAGAGGGGGAGGGGTGGAGAAGCAGATGGGCACTTCTCCTGTGTGCCCTGGCCAGGAATTGAACCCAGGACTCCTGCATGCCAGGCCGATGCTCTACCACTGAGCAAACCAGCCAGGGCCATGTCTGATCCCTTTTCAGTCAACTCATTATCCAACTTCAACATTTTCTTTTTTATTAAGAACATAGTTTAAGAATTTCTCACAAGTTCTCCCAGAATTAAGAGTGATCAATGTGTGAAAAAAACTTAGGTATTTTGAACAAATTAATAGTTACAATAAATATTTCTATTGTCTTATGTTCCACATAGTCTGGTAAACTATAACCTTGTGCTTCTTTCTATAAATCCATATATCCAAGTACTTCTATACACTTTATAAAGAAGAGTTCAAATTAGACAATAAATCAAATGTCTTTATTATAAGAACAAGTAGATGTGGAATGAAAGAATTGTGAAGATATCTACACAATAATTTTATTTTGATAATGATGAAAATCAGATCTGCATTCTATTGTCCTAGTAAGGAATAGTTAAATCACCCAAAGATCAAGTATCCATATTATCAACATGATAGAAGATTGAGAAATTCTCATAAAAATTTAAACTTAAAATTTTTCTGTATAAAACTATAGAAAGTATTTGGCAATGTTTGATAATACTTTCCAGCTTGACAAAAAAAAGTAAAGGTACTATACAAATCAATGAAGTAAGATGTAAAAAAAACCTTACTTTTTGAAATAACATCTTATAATTTTATGACTATTTTATTTAGACGTTTTCTTTTATTTTCTTTACTATTCTGGAGTGTAACACTTGGGTTACCCTTGAATCCACATCTTTTGAAAGTTCTATGTGTCAATGGGAAGTACCAATTAAGGACATTTGCTGAAAAATGAAATGGGATGTTTGTTTGTCTTGACTAGAAGGATATGTTCAAATTTGTTTTGAAGTTACACTAGCATATTTTACATGAAACACATTTTTATTATAAACAGTGATTGCCATGGAATATCATGTCAATTACTTTCTATTTTAAAATGTATATAGACACACCAATTATTTAGACTTGGGTAATTAAAATATTTTTATTTAAATTATCAATGAAGTGTGATTGCTACTTCAAGGACAACAACTGACAGTATTTGTTGCCAATGATATATTGAACATTTCAAGTGAAAATTGAAATTTTTTAAAACTTGTATTTATCACCATGAGCTTTAGAGATTCCTGGTTGTTAAAGACTTTTTAGTTAGGGATCATTGTTGATTTTAACAAATGTGATTTCTTGATATCATAGAATAAACTATGTCAACATTTTGATGATCTGCATAATCAAATCCAGTATGCCAATATATTTCAAATATGATGTTACAAAATCATACAGGGGTAAGTGATCTATTAAGATTTCAAGAAATAATTTTAATACAACAAAGTAAAAAAAAAACCCTATTGATCAGATGAGATTCTATAATGCAGTGAGCCTTTAAGAAACTTTTTGTGAAATATTTCTGTAGAAGCAAAGAAGAATATCTTCAATTATCTAAAAGTTATTTTATATTATGCCTTCCTTGGGCCCTGGGCAGTTTGCTCAGCAGGAGAGCATCAGCCTGGCTTGTGGAAGTCCTGGGTTCAATTCCTAGTCAGGGCTCACAGGAGAAGCAACCATCTGCTTCTCCAGCCCTCCTCTTCCTTTCTCTCTCTTTCTCTCCTCCCCTCCTGCAGCCATGGCTCAAATGGTTCAAGCAAGTTGACCCAGGGTACTGAAGATGGCTCCATGGCCTCAGCACAGATGCTGAAATAGCTCAATTGCCAAGCAACAGAGTAGCAGCTCCAAATGGGCAGAGCACCTCCCTGTTGGGGGTTTACCAGGTGGATCCCATGTGGGAGTCTCTCTCTGTGCCTCCCTGTCTCTTACTTAATAAAAAAAAAAATATGTCTTCCCTTTCAACCTACATATATGTGGGAGGCAACAGACAAAAGGTACAAGCTGCTATGAAAACCCTCTTGTAGTCCATTAAACCAGATATGAAAAAAATGCACAAATTGTTTTTCCTTCTGTTTTGAGAACATAGCAATTTTTAATAAAGATATATTAATTATGTTAACATGACATATGTTAGTTATTTAAAATAAAGAAATATTAATTTCTCATATTTAATTTAAACTAGAGTAGATATCAATATAATATATATAACCCACATAAACAAAATACATTTTGGGTACTTAATATCAAAATGTTTTAATATTATAAAGTGTCCCTGAGACCAAAAACAAAAAAAAGGTCTGGAACAGATGATCTAGGTATCATTTCTATCTTGTTAGATTACTTAAAAATGTTTTATTAAAGCATATATAAGGCCCTGGCTGGTTGGCTCAGTGGTAGAGCATCGGCCCAGCGTGCAGGAATCCCGGGTTCGATTCCCAGCCAGGGCACACAGGAGAAGCACCCATCTGCTTCTCCACCCCTCCCTCTCTCCTTCCTTTCTGTCTCTCTCTTTCCCTCCCACAGCCAAGGTTCCATTGGAGCAAAGTTGGCCTGGGTGCTGAGGATGGCTCTATGGCCTCTGCCTCAGGCACTAGAATGGCCCTGGTTGCAACAGAGCAACACCCCAGATGGGCAGAGCATCGTCCCATGGTGGGCATGCCAGGTGGATTCCGGTTTGGGCACATGTGGAAGTCTGTCTGACTGCCTCCCCATTTCCAACTTCAGAAAAATACAAAAAAAAAAAGCATAAATAAAATATTTTCTTTTCAAATATCTATTTTTAAATGTGATTCCAATTTTTTGGAGGGAGCTGAGATCCCAGCAAAGAAAAGGTAAATATTTATTTGCATCGCCTGACCAGGTGGCGGCGCAATCAATGAACAAGTAAGGTACCGCAACAAAGAATTGATGCTTCTCATCTCTCTCTCTTTCTGTCTGTCTGTCCCTATCTGTTCCTTTCTCTGTCTCTGTTTCTGTCTCTGTTACACACACACACACACAAAAAGATGTTTGTATCAATATAAATGAATTCATTTGTCTCAAAGAGCATTCTACTGTGAGCAACATATATTATCTCTCATATGAAATTTTTTTAAAATGGAGAAAAGAAATGCTGCATAAGAGAGTGAATTTCCATGTCCCTTTTCCTAGGTCCAAGCTGGCTAAATGCTGTAGGCTGTCCATGAAGTTACATAAATGAGATGCCGTATGAGCAGAACTGACCCTCGGCAGCAAGAGAGCATGCTATCTTCTAACTTGACAGTAAATCAGAAAGCAGATTTTTCTCAATTAAAAGTACTACTTAGTTTCATAAAGAGGTAATTTATCAAACAGCATGACAATAAACTTTTAAAAAATGTCAAATTCTGTGGCCTAAATTATCAAATCTTTAGGCACTCCCATCTGATCTTCTGGTCAGCTTTGTGTCCTATAATGCAAAACTCTCCCATTCAGATTTCAGGGTTCTAGTGTTGGAAGTAAAATCAATGATTCTCAGGATGTGTCTGTAGCTGACAGTCCGATATAATGACTGCTAGCTATTTATTGGTAGGTATCCACGAGAAAGCATTTAGTAGATAAAATTTAGCAGTGGGAAAGTCTGTTTTGTCAGAGCTTTGAGGTAGACTTATCGACCATGTCTGGGAGCAGTGAGGGAAAGCCTTGCACATAGTCTTAGTGCAAGAGAACCATCATATAAATGAGGGTAGCTTCAGTTTATCTTTAAAGGTGTTTCTCTTAGAACCATACTCAAATTTAATCAAATTCAATGTACCTACTTGAGGTTTTCATTTAAAAGTTTTATTTAACTAGGCATTTTGTTCACAAAGTTCAAGTTTGAATAATTTAAATGTCGTGTAGAATAATATTACTTCTCTGTCATCTGTGTGTTTCTGTAGATAGCCACCCTTTCCCTCATTCAGTCCATGCAGGGAACACTACATTTTCTTTTGTAAAATTATTGTTGTCGGGGAGAGACAAGATGGCGATGGAGTAGGTGGACGTACCAACTTCCACTTCCCAGAACCAAAGTAGATAACAAACTAATTTTAAGAACCATTATCTGAAAAAAACAACTTTGGACTAAACTAAGAGGACTCTTCAACCAAGGAACACTGAAGAAGCCACACTGAGACTGGTAGGCAAAGCAGAAACACAGAGAGGGTTGCCCAGCTCCCCAGAGCAAACAGCAGCTGGGAGAGACTCGCATGGCGGGAAGTGAGTTTAGCAGAGAGGGGAGGGTCCTGAGTCCCAGGAACAAAGCCCCAGCCTGCAGCCCCAGAGCCTAGAAGAGGTGTATGGACACTATTTAGCTGGAAACAAGTCAGGATACTGTTTGTGAGAAAGAGACTGATTTCTCAGACCTAGGATTCTTCTTAAAGGGACCGCGCAGAACACCTGTCTCACAACCACTCACCCGGGGCTCCAGGGGACAGGGAGAGAGGAAAGGACCGGAGTGGCAGGAATAGAGTGTAATCTAGGAGGCACAGGCAGAAATATTTTGGAAGACAGCCACCATAACCCCTGGGATGAGTCACTCCCAAAATCTGAAGCAAATATTTCCCCTGGAAACAGCAATACCAGCAAAGGGAAGCAGGACACCAGCCAAACAAGCTCTCCCGCGGCACTCAGAGCAGAGTCGTTTAGAAGGAGGGAGCTTTTGGGACTACAGTAGTGAGTGTTAGGGTCTGAACTGCAGCGCCTCCACCCACATGGCTGAGGGCTCGCCCAAGGGTGGGCAGCAGTGGGATGCAGAAGCGCGGTTCTGTTGGCAAGGGTGGAAGTCGGCTGGCCACCACTGGGCCCAGGTGTGATCTCAGTCCTGCATGGCTGGGGAAAAGAAGGCATGCAAAAGTAGTCAAGCCGAGCTGCAGGCCATCTGTAATCCAGCCTGTGGGGGAAGGGCAGGAGCCCCAGAAGGGGTGGATACCCACCATTGAGCAAGGATGCAGGAGCACAGCCTTATTCCACCCATGGAATTGAGGCTTGTGGCCTGACTTGGGAGCCAGATTTTCTCACAGGGGTGGAGCCAAATGCCCAGAACAGGCAGAGTCCCACTACTGAGCATGGGCACACAGTCAAGCCTGGCCTGTGGAGCCAAGGTTTGCAGTTGTCCCATGAGTGGGCTCCTCCTGCAAGGTGGCGAAAGCCTGGAATCAGATGGAGACTCACAGCTGAGCAAAGGTGCTCACTCCTGCCCTCAGGGCAGAGCATAATGGCACCTGTGGGGGCAGAGCAAAAGCCAAACCATCGAGGCTTGTACACCCAAGCATGTGATCACAGCCACTCCCGTGAAGGAGAGGCAGAGACAACAGCAACATCCCCAGTGGGAAGGCACCAGCAATGCCCATACCCTAATGCCCTAGACAGCAGCAGCAGCAAAGGGAGTGGCGGGCCTGCAGACAGACCACACCTAGGGAACACAGAGGCCATACCCAGTGGGCTCTAGTGGCCAAAACCATCTGTTACACAGACAGAATGAGAAGGCAGAGAAATGCAACACAAATGAATCAAGAGAAATCCCCAGAAAAGGACCCGAATGAGTTAGATATAACCAAATTACCAGATGCAGAGTTTAAAATAATGATTGTTAGGATGCTCAAAGGTATTAGAACAACAATAGATGGTCATTATGAACACCTAAATAAAGAGATAGCAAATATAAAAAAGGACATTGAAATAATAAAAAAGAGTCAGTCAGAAATGACAAATACAATACCAGAAATGAAGAACACAATGGAAGGAATTAAAAGCAGGATGGATGAAGCTGAGAATCGAATCAGCAAGTTAGAGGACAAGATAAATGAAGGCATGGAAGCAGAGTAGAAAAAAGAAAAGAGATTCAAAAAGTCTGAGGAAACTCTAAGAGAGTTCTGTGACAACATGAAGAGAAATAACATCCGCATGATAGGAGTTCCTGAAGAAGAAGAGAAAGAACAAGGGATAGAGACTTTGTTCAAACATATCATAGCTGAAAACTTCCCTCAATTAAGGCAGGAAAACATCTCACAAGTTCAAGAAGCACAGAGAACTCCATTAAAGAGAAACCCAAAGAAATCTACACCAAGACACATCATAATTAAAATACCAAAGCTAAGTGATAAAGAGAAAATATTAAAAGCTGCTAGAGAAAAAAAGACTATCACCTAAAAAGGAGCCCCCATAAGGATGACATCAGACTTCTCAACAGAAACAGTTGAGGTCCCAGAAGGGAATGGCAAGAAATATTCAAAGTAATGCAGAACAAGATCCTACAACCAAGACTACTTTATCCAGCAAGGCTATCATTTAAAATTGAAGGAGAAATAAAAAGCTTTCCAGACCACAAAAACAAAACAAAACAAAAAAAAAAACTCAAGGAATTCACTACAACCAAATCAAGGCTACAAGAAATGTTAAGGGGCTTGTAAACAGATCAAAGGAGAAAAAGAATATAGCAAAAGAGGAATACAGTTTTAAAGAATAAAATGGTAATAAACAATTACATATCAATAATAACCTTAAATGTAAATGGATTAAATGATATGATCAAAAGACATAGGGTAGCTGTGTGGATAAGAAAACAGGACCCATACATATGCTGTCTACAAGAGACACACCTTAAAACAAAAGATACAAATAGACTGAAGAAAAAAAGATGGAAAAAAATATTTCACACAAATAGAAATGAAAAATAAGCTGGGGTAGCAATACTTATATCAGACAAAATGGACTTTAAAACAAAGACTATAGTAAGAGATAAAGAAGGTCACTACATAATGATAAAGGGAGCAATTCAAGAGGAAGATATAACCGTTATAAATATGTATGCACCTAATATAGGAGCACCTAAATATATAAAGCAGACTTTGATAGATTTAAAGGGCGAGATCAACAGCAATACTATAATAGTAGGGGATTTTAATACCCCACTAACATCACTAGATAGATCCTCAAGAAAAAAAAATTAACAAAGAAACAGCAGACTTAAAGGACATACTAGAACAACTTGATTTAATAGATATATTCAGAACCTTTCACCCTAAAGCAGCAGAATATACATTCTTTTCAAGTGCTCATGGTATACATTCTCTAGGATAGACCACATTTTAGGGCACAAAAGCGGTCTCAACAAATTTAAGAAGATTGAAATCATATTGAGAACTTTCTCTGTTCACAGTGGCATGAAACTAGAAATCAACTATAACAGAAAAACTGAAAAATACTCAAACACATGGAAACTAAATAGCATGTTATTAAATAACAAATGGGTTACCAATAAGATCAAAGAAGAAATTAAAAAATTCCTAGAATCGAACAATAATGAGTATACTTCAACTGAAAATTTATGGGACACAGCAAAAGCAGTCCTGAGAGGGAAGTTCATAGCGTTACAGGCATACCTCAAGAAGCTAAAAAAGCTCAAATAAACAACTTGACCCTGCATATAAAAGAACTAGAAAAAGAACAGCAAGTAAAGCCCAGAGCTAATAGAAGGAAGAAAATAATAAAGATCAGAGCAGAAATAAATGAGATACAGGCTAAAGAAACAATACAGAGGATCAATGAAACCAGAAGCTGATTCTTTGAAAAAGTAAACAAGATCGATGAACTTTTAACCAGACTTACCAAGAAAAAAAGAGAGAGGACTTAAATAAATAAAATTAGAAATGAGAATGAAGAAATAACAACTGACACAACAGAAATACAAAAGATTGTAAGAAAATACTATGAAGAACTGTATGCCAAAAACTAGACAACCTAGATGAAATGGACAAATTCCTTGAAACATATAATCTTCCAAAAATTGATCTGGAAGAATCAGAAAACCTAAACAGACTGATTGTAACAAATGAGATTGAAACAGTTATCAAAATACTCCCCCCCAAAAAAAGTCCTGGGCCTGATGGCTTCACAAGTGAATTCTACCAAATATTCAAAGAAGAACTAACTCCTATCCTTCTCAAGCTATTTCAAAAAATTCAAGAGAAAGGAAGACTTCCAAGCTCCTTTTATGAGGCAAGTATAATTCTGATTCCAAAACCAGGCAAAGACAACACAAAGAGAGAAAATTATAGGCCAATATCCCTGATGAATTTAGATGCTAAAATCCTCAACAAAATATAAGCAAACTGGATCCAGCAATATATGAAAAAAATCATACACCATGATCAAGTGAGATTTATTCTAGGGAGGCAAGGCTGGTACAATATTCACAACTCAATCAATGTGATTCATTACATAAATAAAAGGAAAGAGAAAAACCACATGATAATTCCAATAGATGCAGAAAAAGCATTTGATAAAATCCAGCACCCATTCATGATCAAAACTCTCAGCCAAGTGGGAATACAGGGAACATACCTCAACATGATAAAGGCCATCTATGACAAACCTACAGCCAACATCATATTGAATGGGCAAAAGTTAAAAGCAATCCCCTTAAGATCAGGAACAAGGGAGGGGTACCCCCTTTCACCACTCTTATTCAACATAGTTCTGGAAGTCCTAGCCACAGCAATCAGACAAGAAGAAGAAATAAAAGGCATCCAAATTGGAAAAGAAGAAGTAAAACTATCATTATTTGCAGATGATATGATATTATATATAGAAAACCCTAAGGTCTCAGTCAGAAAACTGCTAGACCTGATAAATGAATTCAGCAAGGTGGCAGGATATAAAAATACTCAGAAATCAGAGGCATTTTTATACACTAACAATGAACTGTCAGAAAGAGGAATTAAGGATACAATTCCCTTTACCATTGCAACCAAAAAAATAAAGTACCTAGGAATAAATTTAACCAGGGAGATTAAAGACTTGTATTCGGAAAATTATAAAACATTGATAAAAGAAATCAGGGAAGATACACACAAGTGGAAGTATATACCATGCTCATGGTTAGGAAGAATAAACATCATTAAAATGTCTATATTACCCAAAGCAATTTATAAATTCAATGCAATACCGATTAAAATATCAATGACTTACTTCAAAGATATAGAACACATATTCCAAAAATTTATATGGAACCAAAAGAGAACACGAATAGCCTCAGCAATCTTGAAAAGGAAGAATAAAGTGGGAGGTATCACACTTCCGGATATTAAGTTATACTACAAGGCCATTGTACTCAAAACAGCCTGGTACTGTCATAGGAACAGGCATATAGATCAATGGAACAGAACTGAGAATCCAGAAATAAACCCACACTTTTATGGAAAACTGATATTTGACGAAGAAGGTAAGAACATACATTAGAGTAAAGACAGCCTCTTCAACAAATGGTGTTGGGAAAATTGGACAGCTACCTGCAAAAAAATGAAACTAGACTACCAACTTACACCATTCACAAAAATAAACTCAAAATGGATAAAAGACTTAAATGTAAGCTGTAAAACCATAAGCATCTTAAAGAAAACATAGGCAGTAAGCTCTCTAACATCTCTCACAGCAATATATTTGCCGATTTATCTCCACGGGCAAGTGAAATAAAAGACAGGATAAACAAATGGGACTATATCAAACTAAAAAGCTTCTTCACAGCTAAAGACAATAAGAACAGAATAAAAAGATAAACTACACAATGGGAGAATATATTTGACAATATGTCTGATAAGGGGTTAATAACCAAAATTTATAAAGAACTTGTAAAACTCAATACCAGGAAGACAAACAATCCAATCAAAAAATGGGCAAAAGAAATGAATAGATACTTCTTCAAAGAGGATATACAGATGGCCAACAGGCATATGAAAAAATGCTTAACATCACTAATCATTAGAGAAAATGCAAAATAAAACCACAATGAGATATCACCTCACACCAGTCAGAATGGTGCTCATCAACAAAACAACACAGAATAAGTGCTGGCGAGGATGTAGAGAAAAGGGAACCCTCCTGTACTGCTGGTGGGAATGCAGACTGGTGCAGCCACTGTGGAAAACAGTATGGAGATTCCTCAAGAAATTAAGAATCCAACTGCCTTTTGACCCAGTTATCCCACTTTTAGGAATATACCCCAAGAACACCATAGCACTGTTTGAAAAGAAGAAATGCACCCCCATGTTTATGGCAGCATTGTTTACAATAGCAAAGCTCTGGAAACAGCCCAAGTGTCCTTCAGTGGACCAGTGGATTAAAAAGCTTTGGTACATACATACTATGGAATACTACTCAGCCATAAGAAATGATGATATCGGATCATTTACAACAACATGGATGGACCTTGACAACATTAAACAGAGTGAAATAAGTAAATAAAAAAAAACTAAGAACTATATGAATGCATATAGATGGGACATAAAAATGAGACTCAGAGATATGGACAAGAGTGTGGGGGTTACAGGGTGGGGGGGAGGAGAGGAAGGGGGTTATGAGGGGAGGGGCAGAAAGAAAACCAGTTAGAAGGTGACAGAAGACAATTGGACTTTGGGTGATGGGAATGCAGCTTAAGCAAATGTCAAAATAACCTAGAGATGTTTTCTCTGAACATATGTACCCTGATTTATCAACGTCACCCCATTAAAATTAATTTAAAAAATGAAAAAATTATTGTCAATTAATAAAAATAATTGTCAATTAATTCTTAAATTAAAATTTGTCACATTATTAGAATTAATTTTAGAATTTAAATATACTGCTCACAAAAATTATGAGATATTTTATAGCTTCATATGCTTCTTTTCTTCCTTTACATATTTCGACTCATCTTGAGTTTTTCTGCTTAAATATATCTTGGAGAACATTCCCTGTTAGGAAATGGAGGGTTTTTCCATTTTTCTTGTATACTGCACAATAACCCACTTATGGTTAATTTATCTCCCCTTTTTATAGACACCAGCATTGTTTCTCATCTTTACTATTACACATGATGTCTCAATACATCAGTTCACTATATGCAGGTGAATTTCTGGATAGACTCCTAAGCGTGTGATTGCTGATTCAAAGTGTGTATGTATTCATGGTTTTGTGGGTTTACTTTAAAATTTTGTTTCCTTCCTTGCAAACTCAAGAAGGGGCCTGCTTTTTTCTCAGGGTTATGTAGTTGAGAGGACCTCTCAAAACCTTGTTGAATGTTTTGCTTTGGAGAATGGCTCTCACTGTGGCTCAGCTGCACTGCCTTAACAAGCTGGCTCTACAACACCTACTGTAAGAACAAATACCTGGGAGGGTTTATCAGAAAAGGTATGTAGGTAGCTTATACCATAGGAGATTATTCATATGATCAGGAGGATTTGGAAGATAGATCAGTGTCATGGACACAAGTAAAAAGTTGAGCAATTTGTTGGCACAGAAATAGGACTATATTTGCCACTATTGGTAGTATCAGGAGGAGGATAACAGAATGTCTTAATCCATCATCCTTCTGCAAGAGAAACTAGGAAATGTAGACATGGGTTTTTGTTCTTCCATGTCTTCAAATATTCATATCATAATTTAATAAAATTTTCAAAACTTCCTTACATTTATGAATTTTATTACTCTATTTAACTTTTTCTAAAGTGGACAATTCAATGTTTTATTGCATGATATAAAATATTACTTTATTACTTCAACATATTTTTTAAAAATCTTGATATAAATTTTTCTACAATAATCTCTAAAGACCTGACTCATTCTGATAAATCAAAGGTTTTCCTTAGTCAGCATCCTAGTAAAATCTGTGCATTTAGCAACAGGGAAAAACAAGAAGTCATCTAATTTAGGATATAGTTATATTTAATATAATTTATTATTATAACATATGTAATATATTTTATGAAATATTATAGGCAATATAAATATGTATTATATTATGTTATATATTATAGTAATAACATATTTACAACATATATATTTTATGATGTATAAGATAATTAACCACATATAGTTAACTGAAGGAGATGATCTCAGCTCAACATTATTTGTGATTTTTCACCTTGAGTTTGTCTTATTAATTTAACTAGAATTAAACATGTGTGTGGTTTTCAGTACATAGGTCCTTTAGATCCTTTGTATAGTTTATTCTTAAGTATTTTATTCTACTGGTTGCAGTTGTAAAAGAGTTTTCTATTTCTTTTTTGAAGTTTCATTGTTAATATAGGACCTTGAGAATATGATGCTGAACAAAATAAGTCAGTCAGAAAAAGCTAAGAGCTATATGATTTCACTCATATGTGGGATATAAAATTGAAACTCATAGACACAGACAACAGTATGGTGGTAACCTGAGGGAGGGGTTGGGGGTTAATAAAGGGTAAAAGGGCCAAATGTACTGCTCATAAAAATTAGGGGATATTTCAAAATAAATATGAAGCAATAAAATATTCCTTAATTTTTGTGAGTAGTATTTTTGATGACAAAAGATGATTTGAATTTGGGTTGTGGGCACTCAATGCAAAATATAGACCGTACATCATAGAATTGTACTCTTGAAACCTATATGACCCTATATACCAGTGTCACCCAAAAATATTTAATTTTAAATAATTTAAAAATAAACAGGTAGGTGGCAGATCTTTAAGCTGCACTTCCCGGCAGCATGAGTTCTTTCTGTGGTGGGTAAAGGGAAATCAGCTGAAGGTATAGAGGTCTCTACTATGGAGAGGAAAGCAAGAATGCTTTTGACAGCAAATACAGTAAAAAATTAATGCATGTCTTATTATAAAATAAGATTTAAGTAAAAGAAATGATGTAAAAGTGTAAATTTTCATTATTTAGAGCCACAACATGATAGATCACGAACAGCCAGTACAAAAGACTAAAAGAGTCATGAGGAAGCCCCTTGTCTGGATCAAAGAGAAAGTGTGTTAATTTATCAGATGTGAGGACGGAAGGTCAAAGAGGATGCTGGATTGTGTCTGGTGGCATTCTTTTTAAAGAAATAGAAAGAGAATAAATATAAAAATAGGAAATAATCTTGGAGGATTTTGAGGACAGAAATGATATTAGGCATATATTCTAAAACTATCACTCTCGCTGATGAGTTGGGATGAGACTTTTATTTAAAGAACTTGTTTTAGCACAATGCTTGCAAATTATTCATCATCAAGAAAATCTCCATAGACCTCTTCATTCGTTGATAACATCCATTTACTAAATGTTTATGAAATATTTATTCTTTATCCTAGAGTCATTTTAAGTGTTGGAAATACATCGAGGGACTGGAGATCCCCTACTCTCAAAGTGATATAATCTAATGGAAGAGCAGAGAGATGAATAACATCAGGATAGCTGGATGGATTATATACGTGGTTTTTATTAGAAGAAAACGGTTACGAGAAGTTTCACTCTGTATACAGCATATGTTTCAAGGCTTTAAAAAGTGTGTGAACTTGATTGGCTTTATTCCATAAATGTATTTTGCAAACTATAAAATTCATTTTTGTCAAGTGTTGTAAATAAGGCACATATTTATATCAAAATAAATCATTGAAGAGACATTTCTTTTTCTCTTCGATGTTGTGATGACCCATGTGCTAAAAGGAAGTAAACTATTGCAGGAATATATTTTGGCTCCAAAACCAAATGTCCTTTAGTCATCAGAAAAAATGTGAGATTTCAGGCAAACATATTTACTATCATGACCAATTCTAGTTGTCTAGTCGAGATGTTATTGAAAAAATTAACATTATTCTTATTCATTTGACTCATAAATTAAGAATGCTTAAGGTTAACATTTTTATAGAATTTTCATGGCTTTTGCTTTGTTTCCTATATCCATAACACTTAAAATAAAAAACTATAATTGGATGACATTTCCTTTGCAGCAAAGTTTAAACAGATATTCTACCTTTTAGAAAAAACCATAATGTCCGAGGAAGTAAAGATGTTTTCTATCAACAGAGCAAGCCAATTGATTGGATATATGCCTTTTTTTAATTAGGCATTTTCAACAATGGAAATAAAACTTATAAGGGTTATAAAGTAATACCCTTTATACCTGAGGTGTAGGGACTAAGAGGTCTCATGATCCTGTGTTAGTGTGAGCAGTACTGATGAGGAAATTTGGAAATGAGGGTATAATCTCAGGGTAGTCATTTTCTAGCTCTATATTTGACATGCAATTTGACTCTTCTAGGTCAAATTTTCTCATCTGTCTAATGGAGAGACTGGGCTTCATGATGTCCATATAGACCACATCTAAAATGTTAATGACTTCTTGTTCTTTTACTCTTTCTTAAACAATATAAGCCTTTCTATGATATTTGAAAACAACTAGGCACTATAATTGAAGTCATATGGAAATTTCAATCCGGCAAATATGTTTTGAGCATATAATTTTAGATCTGCTTTTTTCAGGTCTAATATATGAGACCAATTAAACAACATATATTACAATACTTGTGAATATAAAATTTGTTGGGGGAATTAAATTCAGTTTTAAAAATCACTTTCTTCTGGTGGCTTTTCATGACTGCTATATAATGCTATAACTACAATAATAATACTTATTATTTATTTAATACTAGCCATGATTATAAGCACTTTATACCAACTAATTTACTGAATTTTTAGAGAAGCCCTATGAAATTTTGCTACTGTTATCATTAACAAAATATGAGAAATGTGACAAATAATTTAAGCATTTTCCAAAATTCACTCAGCTACTGAGTGTCAGAAGCAAAATTTAAACTTTAGCAGCTTGACTCTCAAGCATCTTTCTCTAAAGTACATTTTACTGTGAATTTTGAAAATATATATATTCACTACTCTACTACTCTCTCCAATCTTGTAATTCAAGGAAACAATAATATGGATGGATTGGAATAATCACTTTTAGCATGAGTACTGCATAAGAATTAGAAGTTCTAGAATTCTATTGGTAAAAATTTAAGTATATAGAATGCATTACAGAATAACTCTTTGTTAAGTTTATCAATTTTAGTTTTGCTACTCCAATTCTAGAGTAATTTTAATTGAGTATCCACCATGTCCATATATATATATATATATGTATATATATATATATATATATATATTATTTTTTTTTTTTACAGAGATAGAATCAGAGAAGAGGGATAGATAGGGACAGACAGACAGGAGCAGAGAGAGATGAGAAGCATCAATCATTAGATTTTCGTTGCAACACCTTAGTTGTTCATTGATTGCTTTCTCATATATGCCTTGACCACAGGGCTACAGCAGACCAGGTAAGTCCTTGCTCGAGCCAGCGACCTTGGGTCCAAGCTGGTGAGGTTTGTTCAAACCATATGAGCCTACGCTCAAGCTGGCGACCTTGGGGTCTTGAACCTGGGTCCTTTGCATCCCAGTCCAACACTCTATCCACTGCGCCACCAACTGGTCAGGCACCATGTCCATATTTTTAATGAAAATAAATCTTTCCTGGATTGGAGACCCAATACAATTCTGTTGGGAATGTTTTCTCCTCTGTTAATGAATATTTACCATGCTCTATTATTTCAGACAGAGGATAAATTATTTAAAGTAGTGGACATTTTGTTTTCCTGAGACTTGAAAGTTTATTATAATAGAAACAAAATATCTATTTACTTCCTTATTCTTCTGTGTACTATGCTTCTTTGTCCTCAAATAGAAACATTCTCTTACTTATGGTCACCCTTTGAGAGTAGCACAAAATACTTTTTGAATTGTCCTTTGATGTTGCATACTTATACAATCTGATAAAAATAAAGAAACATTGTTTGTGGGCAATATAAAAATATACATTGATTTAATAGTTAAGAAGAACCTCCTGGCCAGTTTGCTCAGTGGTAGAGCATTGGCTTGGCATGTGGAAGTCCTAGGCTCAATTCCTGGTCAGGGAACACAGGAGAAGTGACCATCTCCTCCTTCTTTTTCTTCCTTTCTCTCTCTTTTTAATCTCTCTCTCTCTCTTTCCTTCTCTCCCCTTCTCACAGCCATGACTTGAATGGTTCAAATAAGTTGGCCTCTGGCACTGAGGCTGGCTCCCTGGCCTCACCTCAGGAGCTAAAATAGCTTGGTTTTCAAGCAATGGAGCAATGCCCCAGATGGCAGACATGCCTACATGAATTGAGTACATTAGCCTTGCCATAGAGAATTTAAAATATTTCCATACAGGCCATAAATCTCTCCATACACAAGTAGTAAAGTGTTAGATTGGCCTTTTTTATTTCATACTAGATTAACTGATAATGTACTTTCCTTAACAATATGTTCCTCACATGTACAAGAATCTGATTCCCTTCCCCCTGGTAGACATTCCCTTCCCCCTTGCTCTTCCAGAGCCTGGAAATCCTTTGACTCAAATTCCTTTTTCTCTTTTTTGATTGTATTTCATTGTAAATCTGTTCCTACCACACATGTTCATTTTATTTTTTATTTTTCAAGTTTAATTCTTTTCTATACAATTATTTTGTCAAATTTAACACATATTCTTTGTGTAGATGTGCTTAGAGGTATTTGTGATGAAATAATTATACAAGGATTTAGTTTTCAAATTTTCAGACATTAGTTTAACAAATATAAATGAACATTGGAGGAGGAGAAAACAGTTTTTTGAATTACTTTTATTACTGATAGATACGTAAATTCCAAACTGCCCTCTTGATGTTCCGCTTATCTGTCAGACCTCACCTTTATTGGACTATTGACCCTGAGACAGAGGAATTCCAAAAAGCTGAGAAGCCGCCCCAAGGAGGGGCTCCGGACACACCAGGACTTTTGATTCAACACCCACATGCTCGAAGCCCCCCAAGGAGGAGCATTCCGGACATACCAGGACTTTTGCCTCAGTATCCCCTCAGGCTCTCCCAAACACTATATAACTCGCCCCTAGTCCGTAACCGGTGCTCTTCTCCCCCGGGAGAAGTGCCCGGCAGGGTTCCTTTCTTCCTTTCAATAAAGCCTGTTACTCTGGTCTTTCAGACTCCCATGGATTTCAACATTTGGTGCCGAAACCCGGGACAGGGTACTAACTGCCTGGACGATCCCTCTTTGCCGTTCAAACTTACAACCAGGGAAGCAATGGGCAGCGGCAGCTCGTCCCAGGCTTACTCCCCGATTCTGTTTGGATGTGTAATTGTGGGTTGATTGGCCGGCAGTCTAACCCTGTCCTGAACCCCTGCTGGACCAGAAGCTAAGGAATTTCTCCCTTTCCCTTCCCCGGTTGGCTCTAAATTTCTCTCTGAAAATATCCCTTTCTGGTCAGACGGTTTTCTCTGATATGCCTCACGTTTTGAGGGGTTTGACTTTCAGTCTCAGTGGACTGCACGGAAGACTAGGCGCCTAGCCAAACCTCTCCACTCTCTCGGACTTCTCGTCCTTGGAGCTCCCTGACAGGTGGTGACGACCTCTATCAGGGACGACTCCCCCACACGGAGATTCTCTCCTCTTGAGACAGTGACAAAAGGTGGGGACGCCCCCTTTTGCTCACCTGTCTCCACTTTGGGCTCTTCAGAGTCTAAGCCTTCCGACCAGACCCCTCTAGGATGTCTCATAAAAATCCTCACCAAATTCGGTCTCTCAGACCTTAAACCAAAGAAATTAATCTTCTTCTCTAACACGGCATGGCCTCAGTACAGACTAGACAATGACTCCCATTGGCCTGAAAACAGGACATTCGATTATAATATCCTAAGAGATCTTGACAATTTCTGCCACTGGACGGGGAGGGCATCAGGAATTCCTTACATGCAGGCTTTCTTCTCTCTTCTCTCCTGTCCTTAATTTCTGTACTTTCTGTTCTACACGCAGGCCGGTTTTGGCCAAAGAAACCTCACCTAAAACCTCTGCTCCTAATCTTTCCTTCTCCGCGGATTCCCATACTCTCTCCTTCTCCTGCCTGACCCCCGGGGCACCCCTCTCTCGGGACCCCTCTCTAGTCTCTCAGCAAATCTTTTTGCTGGAGTCTCTTCCCTCCAGAAAGCTCTTCCCTTCACTGAATCCTGTTTTCTCATTTCACCAGTCTCTTTCCCTCCCCTGCTGGCCGGGGGCCTCTCCCTTCTCCACTGTGTTCTTTGTCACCTCCCCGCTCCTTAGAAGCTGTGGCTCTGGCTGCGGTGCCTGTCTCATCTCTGACCTCTCTTCCCTCCTTACAAACTACAGTTCTGTCTGTCTCCTCTCTGACCCCTCCTCCTTCCTTACAAACTGTGACTGTGCCTCTTTCCTCCTTGCCCTCTCCTCTCTTCTCAGAGCTCTAAATTCTTTTGACTCCTCTGACCATGTGGCGCCACCACCAATACTTGAACCCCCTCCTCCTCTCCTGCAGATTCTGACCCTCCTTCTTTCCATCCAGCTGCTCACACTGTCCATCCATCTGCTTTCTCTCTTCCTCCCCCCTCTTTGCTGGCAACTTCCTGCCACCTCGAAAAACTTAAAAAACAGAATTGTATATTAAGCTATGTGAGTAAGTAATCTGTCTTGTCTCATTGTTTATCAGAAAATATTTCTAGTGAATTGAAACAAGTAAAGCGCGCTCATTTAAATTTCTTAATTCATAACATGTGAAGTCTTTGTTTAATGTGTAACTGTGTCTGTTTCTAAGGCCTTAAACCAGTAATTACCCACCTCATAAACCAGGTTTACTCATCCCCACGGACTCTCCCTGTAATACCCCACCCTTCCTCGTCGAAAACCTTCAGGGGCTTATTGCCTTATACAAGCTTTACACCTAATCAATGAGGCAGTAATTCCCCTCCAACCAGTGGTCCCTAATCTCTACAAGTTACTGTCACACATTTTCTCAAACACCACTCACTTCAGGGTTCTAGACCTCAAAAATGCCTTCTTTACCATTCCTCTACACCCTGACTCTTACTTTCTGTTTGCCTTTACCCAGACACTAATGCAGCCCAGCATTTTACCTGGATTGTCTTACCCCAGGGATCAGAAACAGCCCACACCTGTTTCGACAGGCACTAACTCAGGATTTAGCAGCATGCAATCTCAAAACTAGTCCTCTCTTACAATATGTAGATGACCTACTCCTCTGCAGCCCCTCCCTGCCTGCCTCAAGGAGACACACTGCCACCCTTCTTAACTTCCTCTCTATGAAGTGTTATCCTGTCTTCTCTGCTAAGGCTCAACTTTATTCTCAGTCCCTAGTCTATCTAGGCATTGCCTTAACCCCCACCACCTGAAGTCTCACCCTAGATCAAACTCAGACCCTCCAGTCTCCAACCACCTACCACAACAGATCAAATCTTTTCTTTCCTCAGTCTAATAGGCTTCTTTAAACACTGAATTCCCAATTTTGCTCTCTTAGTCAAACCCCTCAGTAAGATCTTCTGAGCATGGCTTTTAAGGTCTATAATGACCAAGGAAGTAACAGAAAAGGCAAATAAGGCCCAAAAGAAGTCAGGAAATACCAACTTTTGGCTCCAGCACCCTAAGGGGTTTCACAGCATTCTATCAAGGCCCTGCTCCAGAGTGGAAAGAAAGGTCATTGAACTGAAGCCTGCCAGGCTTCCTGGCCCCACCGGTGACACACCTGTGCTGTGGAAAGAGGGACATGAGAAGGTAAGCTGCCCCCTTGCTCCATGGAGGGAGGGTTCAGTCTCTTCTAGCCCTGCTCCAGCTACCTGTGACCTGACCTTGCCCAGCGTGCTGGGAATTGCCACTGAAGGCCCAAGGACATCTTTTGTTCACGAGCCTAAGGTATTTCTTCCAAGTAGCAGATAAACTAATCTCATTTCTTGTTAAACACAAGGGCCATCTACTATGCCTTGCTTGAATATTTAAGTTTTATTTATCCCTCAAAGATCTCTACTGTGGGTATTGACAGTCTGATTTTATTGCTTTATTTAATGTTTAGTATCTCCTTTGTTCCTCCTATCTCAATGCCCCATGCCTATTATAGGCTGGGACCTGCTGGTAATTCCAGCTAGAAGCAGTGATCACTAGGACTTAAACTCTAACTACAAAGTGTGGAAATGTAACACCCTTTCCCTAAGTACTTGCAGGTTTTATAGGTCACTCAGCAAACTGTTCAAACACTGTCCAAGAGGCACTTCCAGCATTACATCACCCAAGGACTGACTTTCACATGGACAGGTCCACACACCATGATCCTGACAACTCCCACTGCTGCTAAAATAGAAAAATGGAATGCCTTACTCCAATCACAAACCTAAAGCTGGTTGGTCTATGTATGGCAGATATATGAAAAAACTAAGTACTCTTTTAGTCAGGCTTTGGGAAAAGGGAAACTAGGATAAAAAGAAAGTCAACTTGATTGTCACAAGAGGTTAAAATTTTTTAAATCAAGAGTTCTGACTAGAAAGGAATTGTATGATTTTGATAATAGAAGGTATATGGTATGGAAATACTTTTGAAAGAAAAAGGAAAAGCAAGTTGTTATGAAGGCCATTTATTTCTGGATAAGAAAGTGCATGAAAGTTGAAGGTTTATGTAAGTTGTAGAAGGTTTGTGCAGGTTGTAGGAGATTTGTACCGAGAAAAAAGAATTTGTACAGTCAGAAAACTGGTTTTCAAAGAATGTTTAATCAGTCACCTTAGCTAACAATCCTCTACCCTCCCCACTTATTAGGATGGCTCTTTCCTCCACCCTGACCATCTGGAGCTCAGAAACAGAGAAACAAAACCGACCCCTTGTCCTTCTATTCTCTATTCACCTCTCAGCCTACCTCACCAAATCAGGAACTTTCTACTTGTGTGGGACCAACACCTATCTGTGTCTCCATACTAATTAGACAAAAACCTGTACCCTAATCTATCTCACCCTAAATATCAACCTAATCCCACCCCATGAGCCTCTTCCAGTTCCTAATACACTATCCATCAATGTAAGAACCAAACAAGCTATACAGGTAATTTCTCTTCTTATTGCTTTAGAAATCTCTACAAAAGTAGATCTAGGGACAAGGGGACTAGCCACACTGCCCTGTCTTATTCCTATTTACTCTCTCTCTCTCTCTCTCTCTCTCTCTCTAAAGCCCAGCGAATTCGTAAACATGGAATCAGTGGTTTCACACAAACTGGGTGTCTTACTTATTGCCTTTCATTAGTTCATTCACTCTCCTATTTACTTTTCTAACTTTTAAACCCTGCCTCTTACGTTTGTTCACTAGTTTCTTACAGAACCGCATGCAGACCTTCGCCAATCAGAAAACTGGAAAATCTACCTAACCCTACACATCAACCCTGAAACCTGCCCTCATGAAACAGAAAAATCTGAAACCCTGTATCAGCAAACCTCCTAAATTCTATCTTTCAACCTCTACAGGTCCCCTAACCCTAAAGCTCTCCCATATCCTTGAATAACTAGGAGAATAAATAACATTCACCTCTTAATGCTTTTCAGTCTTTTTCCTTTCACATAGTAAAAGGACAAGATCACTGGGTCTTCTTGGAGCCTACAAACGGACATGAAACATTTCTTTTAACTCAAGCTAACTGCTCTCTCCAGGTCTGCCAGGAAAAAATATCTCTAACTTTACCATGGAAGAACTTTCACACACACACCCCTATACAACCCTCCTTATCTCTGCATTGCTAATCTCCAAATACCTGCCTCTTTCTTTATTAAGTTCCTACAGGCCGGGATGAGAGAAATCTCTAGGATTACCTACAATCAAATGCTCCTACACTCCTATTCCCCAGTACCCCAAGGAGAACTTCATGAGGAAAATATCAAATAGGTAGGGATGACAGCAGGAAGAAGCTGCCCCTCAGCCCGAGAAGTTCCCTCCTGAATGTTCTCCAAACCCTCTTCCTCTTTACCACACATATTCAATCCTTCTAAAAATCTTACACCAACAGGTTTCCTGTATTTTAAAATCTCCACATGTCCTCTCATTTGAGAGGAACCAGACCAGCCCGTCTCATGAGGCTCATCCAGGAGACCATGCATCACCATGTCACTCTGTCCACTCAGCACTCACAGCAAGCAACTGACCATTTTTACCCCGCAAAATTTTTTTTACTTCCTCACTCAGGTTTTCAGAGACATCACCTGGTTCAGACCTTACAGCATGGAAATTGACGACCTCCTTAACTAGATGAAGGACTTGGCTTGGCAAGATTCCCTTCTTGAGTTCTCTCCAGAAGAAGAAATAATTTTCCAATTGTTTCTCCTCTTTCTCCTCATCACCCCTCACCATATATTATAAAATTAATAACTTCCTTTCTTTTATATGTAACCACAGAGTCGAGAAATGATAGATACGTAAATTCCAAACTGCCCTCTTGATGTTCCGCTTATCTGTCAGACCTCACCTTTATTGGACTATTGACCCTGAGACAGAGGAATTCCAAAAAGCTGAGAAGCTGCCCCAAGGAGGGGCTCTGGACACACCAGGACTTTTGATTCAACACCCACATGCTCAAAGCCCCCCAAGGAGGAGCATTCCGGACATACCAGGACTTTTGCCTCAGTATCCCCTCAGGCTCTCCCAAACACTATATAACTCGCCCCTAGTCTGTAACCGGTGCTCTTCTCCCCCTGGAGAAGTGCCTGGCAGGGTTCCTTTCTTCCTTTCAATAAAGCCTGTTACTCTGGTCTTTCGGACTCCCATGGATTCCAACAATTACCTGAACATAGAATAAGCTACAGTGGAAAATAAAAACATAAATCTCCTTTTTCAAAAAATATTAAGAATTCCAAGTCAATGACAGCAGAATATTCAACAAAGCACAGGGACCTTCAAAACATGAGACCCAATGTGACTATGCAGGATACATACCCGAGAAGCCAGCTTTTCAGAGTATCTCTTGGATGGAAGTCAAGAAAGGAAAATTGTTTTGGGTTGTTTGATTTTTAGGTGTGAGTTTTAATTAATGTGTTTTTGCATATTTTGTGTTTTATAAAAATCAATCTTTTTATCCTTCTTTCTTTCCTTCCCCCTTCCTTCCTTTTTTTTAGATGAGTATCACTAGCAAATGCTTATAAGTTTTCTATAGAATAAGGTCTCAGTAAAAAAGAAGCAAATGAGTCAATGTGGTCATATAACATTAAAAGTTTTAAAAGTTAATTTAAAAAACTTAATTTGGGGTATTTTAAAAGAATTTCAGGTTTAAAACCAATGGTTTGGATAATCTGAAGTTTCATAAACCCATAAACTAGCTATTCCTCATAAATATCAATGAATTGCATTGAAAAACATTAAATCCATTTATCTAATTAAAGAGCTTATTGACAAGAGAAATCTAAATTCCTACAATGTTTTTAAATACCAAAGTTGTTAGAATAGATTAACATAAATTACATCTGGCATAGAGATTTCAGGAATTAATATTGTAATTCTAGATTAAGTTTTAATCTCAAAATGGCTTACTTTTAAGAAAAAAGTTTTGCATTAAATAAAATGTAAATAAACAATAATACTAGTCCCGTGATCTCAAAGTTTGAAACTGGCATCTGCAGCACCAGCAGCAACTATTATACATTCGGTAGAAATAACTACACATTCTCAGTCTCTGAACCAGATCTGCTACATCAGAAGCTCTGGTGATGGGCCCCAGCAGTCTGCGACAACAAGCACGCCAGGTTATTCTAATGCACTCGGAAGTCTGAGAACAGGTCTAGTCTATACTACCTTTATTTTGGAACTTTAAAACAATTTATTTATTTATTTTACTAAATATTTATTAAATTGCTTTTAAAGAGAGAGGAAGGGAGAGAGAGACAGGAACATTGATCTGCTCCTGTATGTGCTCTGACCAAGGATTGAACTGGCAACCCCTTCTGAAAGAAGTCAACCTAATTGACAAATTTGAGGTCATATCTGATGTTTTATTTTTCAGAATCAATATTAGTAAGAATTTCTTTGAGGAACTGTAGAGCCAGGAGCCAAGGCCAGGGCCACCATCAGAGCAGCCTGGTCCATGCAGGTTCGCATTGGATTCGGACAGTCGGCAAAGAAACAGCGGAGCCAAAACCTGGTGGGCCATAGTCTTTAATTCTAGCTTTGCACCCGGCAAGTAAAAATACACACTGGGCTCCAAAACCCAGTCACATTCAGTGCTCACAAAGCTACTGACTTATCCGAGTTTCCTAGAATCAAATGTTTCTAGCTCACCAGACTTATTCACCTCTGTTCCCCATCTCCTTTCCTTATCCCAGATACAAACTCTGCCCAAATTGGCTTCTCACTCAACATTCCACCATCTTGGCTGCTTCTCCTGGCCTCCTCCACGTGGCCTTTCTCTGCTCTCCTCTGCTCTCTCTTCTAATGATTATCTCAGGAACCAAGAAGCCAAGCTCCCACTTCGTCCCCATTTTATAGTGTAGCAATCCAAACTCTTAATCCAATATACAAAACAGGGAAGTCTCTAATACAAAGTCACTTCTCTGAGGCATGATTGGATTGTACCGCCCTACATCAAAAAAGGGTAGGAAAGGCTTAATCCCAAAACCAAGCCCCAGGCTACAAGGATTCTCCCTGCCTTTAGCCCACCCCAACACACATTAATATCACCTGGGCAATGGCCTCTTTAACAAAGTGAGCATAATACATTTTATCTGCCCAACAGGAACTGACAAACTTCATTAACTTAAAGCTATATATTAATACTAATATAATGTAGGGAATCATACATCTAACCCTGAACCCTCTATGACTTGGATTGGAGAATGTAAAGCCAGAAGCTACCATGATGGCCATTCATATGCAGGTTAGCATTGGATTCGGACAGTCGGTAGAGAAACAATGGAGCCACAAACTGGTGGGCCATAGTCTTTAATCCTAGCTTGCACCCGGCGGGCAAGTAAAAAATACACACTGGGCTCCAAAACCCAATCACATTCAGTGCTCAGAAAGCCACTGACTTATCCGAGTTTCCTAGAATCAAAGGTTTCTAGCTCACCAGCCTTATTCTCCTCAGTTCCCCATCTCCTTCCTTATCCCAGATACAAACTCTACACAAACTGGCATCTCACTCAGCACTCCACCATCTCGGCTGCTTCTCCTGGCCTCCTCCACGTGGCCTTTCTTTGCTCTCCTCTGCTCTCTCTTCTAATGATAATCTCAGGAACCAAGAGAGCAAGCTCTCGTTCCGCCCCCATTTTATAGTGTAGCTTCACAACCTTTAATCCAATATACAAAATAGGGAAGTCTCTAATACAAAGTCACTCCTCTGAGTAATGATTGGATTGTACCGCCCTACATCAAAAAAGGGTAGGAAAGGCTTAATCCCAAAACCAAGCCCCAGGCTACAAGGATTCTCAACACACATTAATATCACCTGGGTGACGGCCTCCTCGTGGGCAACATAATCTTTAACAAAGTGAGCATAATACATTTTATCTGCCCAACAGAGAACTTAAGTTAAAAACCCTGAGTGAATGTTTCTTGGATGCAAATACCAAGAAACTGTGTGAGTGACTGTTGGGCAGATAAAATGTATTATGCTCACTTTGTTAAAGAGGCCGTCGCCCAGGTGATATTAATGTGTGTTGAGGATCTTTGTAGCCTGGGGCTTGGTTTTGGGATTAAGCCTTGCCCACCCTTTTTGATGTGGGGTGGTGCAATCCAATCATGCCTCAGAAAAGTGACTTTGTATTAGAGACTACCCTATTTTATATATTGGATTAAAGGTTGTGAAGCTACAATATAAAGTGGGGGCAGAACAGGCGCTCTGGGTTCCTGAGATTATCATTAGAAGAGAGAGCAGAGGAGAGCAGAGGAGAGTAGAGAAAGGCCATGTGGAGGAGGCCAGGAGAAGCAGCCAAGCTGGCGGAGTGTTGAGTGAGATGCCAGTTTGTGTAGAGTTTGTATCTGGGATAAGGAAGGAGATGGGGAACTGAGGAGAATAAGGCTGGTGAGCTAGAAACCTTTGATTCTAGGAAACTCGGATAAATCAGTAGCTTTGTGAGCACTGAATGTGATTGGGTTTTGGAGCCCAGTGTGTATTTTTACTTGCCTGCCGGGTGCAAGCTAGGATTAAAAACTATGGCCCACCAGTTTGTGGCTCCGTTGTTTCTTTACCGACTGTCCGAATCCAATGCAAACCTGCATGGGCTGGGTTGCTCTGCTGGTGGGCGCGGCTCCTGGCTTTACAGTGACCTTTGTGCAGACATAAAGAAATGCATGTGAACAGGCTTTAGAAAAATAACTTAGAGGTTCTAGATTGCCCCTTCCTTTGTGCTTGTTAATTAGCAAAAGAAAAAGAAGTACTGACCTGAATTAGCCCTTTCTCCATGTCAGTAAGATGGCCATTAGTCATTCTTTCCATTTATCAACTGGCCTCCCTCCCTTGTAATCCTGTTATCTCTGTTCTGCTTCTGATAATAAAACCTAAGGGAGAAGGAGATTCAGGAGGTCTTTTTTACCTCCCTTGGCAGACCTCCCCCTCATCCTCTTGACATCAGTTTGTGTCTTGATTATGTTTCTTCCACGTGACACTGGTAGTTCCCAGCGAGCTGAAGTACTACAATATTATTATATTAATAATATCATACTAATGGAATAAATTATATATAATTTAGATTATATTTATGGTAAATGATTATGTTTTTATTATATCTGTAAAGTAATATATCCTGAAGAAAAACTTATTATTCCTCAAAAAATAATTCAATAATTTGTAGGTAATTGAATGAAATTCAGGGCTGTTGGGCAGATAAAATGTATTATGCTCACTTTGTTAAAGATAACACGAGGAGGCCGTCGCCCAGGTGATATTAATGTGTGTTGGGGTGGGCTAAAGGCAGGCAGAATCCTTGTAGCCTGGGGCTTGGTTTCGGGATTAAGCCTTTTCTACCCTTTTTGATGTGGGGTGGTACAATCCAATCATGCCTCAGAAAGTGACTTTGTATTAGAGACTTTCCTATTTTGTATATTGGATTAAGGGTTTTGAATCTACACTATAAAATAGGGGTAGAATGGGAGCTTGCGCTCTTGGTTCCTGAGGTTAGCATGAGAGAGCAGAGAGAGTAGAGCCAGCAGCGGAAGGAGGCCATGTGGAGGAGGTCAGGAAAAGCAGCCAAGATGGCGGAGTGCTGAGTGAGATGCCAGTTTGTGTAGAGTTTGTATCTGGGATAAGGAAGGAGATGGGGAACTGAGGAGAATAAGGCTGGTGAGCTAGAAACCTTTGATTCTAGGAAACTCGGATAAGTCAGTAGCTTTGTGAGCACTGAATGTGATTGGGTTTTGGAGCCCAGTGTGTGTTTTTACTTGCCCGCTGGGTGCAAGCTAGGATTAAAGACTATGGCCCACCAGTTTGTGGCTCCGTTGTTTCTTTACCGACTGTCCGAATCCAATGCGAACCTGCATGGGCCTGGCTGCTGTGATGGTGGCCCTGGCCTTGGCTCCTGGCTTTACAAGGGCCATATGTATAGAGGGGGAAAAACAACTCAATATGGTTAGGATGACCTTTTTTTTTTTTTGCCTCATGTTGCATTATGAATGAATTAAAATTGTTTTAAATAATATCAAATGACAGATGCACTGGAAATACTTGAAGATTTAAAAATCATAAGGCAAGGCTTTATTCTAAATCCTCAGGTAATGTAATAAATACCAGTATCTAGGATCTTAAAACTTCAGATTGAAATAATTTCATGGGGATTCGTTGTTTTGTACTAGCTATAGTACAGTGAAATATCAGTTTCGCTGTTTATCAGTACATATTTAACTTCTAGGTTTGTGTTTTAAAATTTTCTGTTTTCTCCAATGACAGGTATTATTATTAAATTAAATGAAGCCACACATGCATTCTGAATTGTCATAATCTTGGAAGAAACCACTGATTGAGATGGCAGAAAGAAATTTGAGAACTATGTGCAAATAACCGTCATGAATAATGGTGATTGTCAAGGAAACATATTGCTGGAAAGCTGTCAAACAGGATGAATTAGCTGAGACTTTCCTGTGTTGAAACGGAGGATCTTATTCTACAACTTGAATTCTAATAGTCAACAACAGTTTATGCATCATTGGTCACTACATAAAAAGTATGAGATATACACCATTATCTTTTAGCTTTCAGTTGATAGGCATTACATATGAAGCTTCAGAAACAACAGTATAGCTTGACCAGACACTGGCGCAGTAGATAGAGCATCGGACTGGGAAGCAGAGGACCCAGTTTTGAAACCCCGAGGTCACTGGCCTGAGCACGGGCTTATCTGATTTGAGCAAGGCTCACGAGCTTGAGCCCAAGGTCAATGGCTTGAGCAAGAAGTCACTTCATCTCCTGAAGCCCCTCAGTCAAGGCACATATGAGAAAGTAATCAATGAACAACTAAGGTGCCACAACGAAGAATTGATGCTTCTCATCTCTCTCCTTTCCTGTCTGTCTCTTTCTCTCTGACTGTCTCTCTGTCAAAAAAGAAAAAAGAAAGAAAGAAAGAAACAAACAACAGTACAGTATCCACTGATGTGGACCAGGATGTAGCTAATAAGATGACTTTTGTTCACACTAATACTTACTCATAGTAAGGGCAATGCTTATTATACCTAAGAAGGGCAGAGACTCAATGGGAATGAAGCCATTAATTGCTGATTACATCAATCTTGTTCAGGCTGATAAACAGTTCCAAAACAAAAACAAAAAGAAAAAAAGAAAACAGTCTTACACATAGAGCAGCAGACAGACCAGAGCAACATGCTTTCTGGAAAGACAACAAGATCTCTGGCGATAATTATACACTTTAGAGTTGAACATTGTGTTAAGATTTCCACTGTAAGTAATTTATTTTTTGAATCAAGGAACATACATATCTAGGAAAATATTTACAAATTTTTCTGTACAAATTAAAAAAAAACCTTGAAAAGAGCAATATATTCAACTTTTTCTAATTCAGTAGACACTAGTCTAAGAGATTGGCAAATCTACAAAAGTGGGTGAAGACAGATTGTCTTTTGTGGCAAGTAAACTGGTAAACAATTTCTCAATCTGGAGTTTTGTGCAGTGGCAACTATGCTAGAATATGGGGCTAAATGGCTAGAGGTAGCAGAAAGAAAATATAAATTAAATTATATATATTCTACTTATATACATATTAAATATCTAGACTAGGCAAATTTATACAGAGATAAATTATGTTAGAGGTTACCAGAGGCTAACAGGGGTGGGGGGGGGGTGGAAATAAAGAGTTTTTGCTTTGTGGGTGCAGAGTTTCTGTTTGCATGATAAAAAATTTGGAAATAGATAGTGATGTTTTGTATAACAGCTTGAATGTAATTGATGCCACTAAATTTTACACTTACAATGCATAAAATAGTAAATTTTATGCTACATATTTCTTTCCACAATAAAATAAAAATGGAGCTAGAAAGAGCATTGAAGACAAACTATGTGTTCTGCATAATTTAGCCCAGGGTCATTCTTAGTTGACCCATCCTAGAGTTCTATTTTAAACACCCATGTCAGCAAATATTGGTTGAGGCTTCTTTTCTTTCTAGGCAGTGACAATACACTGGTGCATCCCGTTCTTACTTTTAGGGGTCTCATGGTCATATAGTTTATTAAGATATATAAAACAAACATAAGCTTATATTTTAATGTTTGAAATATTGCCTTATATCATACTGTCTATACCTTATTTAACTTAATAGAGAATAAATATAAGTATATTTAAACACATCTATGCTACTATATATTTCCATTCCTCTGACTCTGACTACCACAATTTAGATCACTCAATTTTTAATATGATTAAAATATTTTTAGGCTATTGAGTGTTTTGATATACCTTATTCATATAATTGGAGCAAATCATTTATATGTAATACTTCTTTCAGTATTTCATTATTGAAATGCTACAATTTCCACCCTATTCCTGGTTATACATACAGATTTTGTATACCCATCCCTGCATACATATTTCACATAGACAATTATGGTTTAGAAGAAATTCAATTTGTATATTACCTACACATGGAAACTGAAATGGAAAATTGAAGTCACTGTCTGCATTAAGTTTATATTCATCATAGTTTCATTGATATTTGATTTTAAAGTAAAAATCTATATTTTGTTTACTTTTATCATTGTTTGGAAAGTTACTAAATTCTTGAAATATTTTATATATGGTATATATACATATAAATTAATCAACATGCTGAATTTTTTAGTGTTATGATAAAAAACAGGAAATGAAATAAAATATGAACATTTTTCTTGCCTTTAATAAACAAATACGCTAAAGTAACACATATCAGGTAATTTGACTATAGTTCCAAAGTGTATCTATCTACCTATCCATCATCTATCTATCTATCTATCTATCTATCTATCTATCTATCTATCTATCTATCATCTATCTATCTATCATCTATTATCATCATATAGATACATATAGATATATATACACATAAATGTAGATACATATAGATATATGTATCTATCTAGATACATATAGATATATATACACATAAATGTATATGCACACACAGAGAGAAAAAATAGAAGATAATTTATAAAAATGTCAGTAATTAGAGACATAATTTCCTATAGATTGAACAAATTAAATTATGTTCACTTTTGAGACATGAAGTTTTGATGACCCGTTCAATTGAATGATCAAGTTGTAGGGAAGAGAAATTGGTAATAAGAAGCCTTTGAGTTTATATTCAGATGTTTTGACCTATCAAATATTTTAAAAAATACACTGATAATTGAGGCAAAATAGATCAGGGTTTCTATGCTCACCTCATTCTACTTCACTCTTTTAAAAATTATAGTTTATTGAGGTTTTTTAAATCTGCCTCCATACTTCGTGTAGACTAAGACACATAAAACAGAATGAACCACTTGCTAAAGCAAAAGGAGGAAGCATCTCTAAGCTTATGGGAATGATGACATTTTATTCCAACTTGACATTGTCCTGAAGAGCCCCCAGAGGCTCATGTTTGCATATTATAGTGTTGCTGCAGGCCAGGTTGGCACCCACTTATTATATCGAAGTAAATTCTTGATTCTGTGAATAAAGAGAGAATTCCCTGAAGTTTAGTAGAGGATGATACCAAGTAGAAAAAAATTACTGTTCCTGTGACCTTTTAACCCCTGGAAGGCATTCCTATCCCTTGTGTGGGCAACCCTTTCCTTCTCTGGCATTCACAGCTGTATAGTTACAAACAAACACCATAACAGATATAGTGACATAATAAAAGCTCCAGTGAGATAACCTAGATATAGTTTTTTTTAATCTGCCCTATTGCTGCTTAAATTTTTAGCTTCAGATGATCCAGTGAGGATTTTCTACAAATGATGACATTGGGTTTATTTAGATTATAGTATCCAAATAGCAGAGTCCTCTCTCAAAAAATACTGAAGTACACACAAACACACACATAAATAAAATCTTTTATTTACCTTTGCACACAGTGTTCTAATTCACCTTAACCTAGGCTCCACAGAGCACCTGTGATGGATGGTTTTGTTTTATGTGTCAACTTGAGTGGGCTAAGGAAGACCCAGATAGTTGGTAAAATATTATTTTTGTGTGTGTCTCTAAGGTTGTATCAGGAAGAAATTAGAAGTAAGGAAGAGCATCCTTATTAATGTCGGCAGTCATTATCCAATTCACTGAGGACCTGAATAGAATCAAAAGGTGAAGAAAGAGTAAATTTGCCATTTCTGCTTGAGCTGAGATGTCTATCTTTCCCTGTTCTCAGTGGTAGGTCTTCCTGGTTCTTGTGCTTTCAGACTCAGACTGGAATTTACACCTGTGGCTCCCAGATTCTCAGGCCTTTGAACTCAGACTGAATCACACCACTGGCTTTCCTGATTCTCCAGCTTCCAGATGGGGGACTTCTCAGCCTCCATAACTGCATGAATCACTTTTTATAATAAATTACCATATATCTGCATATATGTAATACCTTATAAATATATACATATTTTACTGGTTCTGTTTCTCTACAGAATCTTGACTAGTACAGCACCAAATAATATGGGAGTCAAGTACAAAATTTTTCAATGTGATAGTTGCAATAGGAATATCAATCGACACAGCAGGTCTTAGTTAATTTGGGCTGCTATAAAAATAATATCATGGACTCAGTGGCTTAAACAACAGTTCACAGTTCTGTATAAGTACCGCGCGCTAACCGATTGCACCACTGGAGCTCCGACACAGTTCTGAAAGTTGAAAAGCCCAAGATCAATGTGCCAGAAAATTTGGTTTTTAATAAAAGATTTCTTTCCAGCTTACAGACATTTGTCTTCTCACTGTGTGCTTGTATGGACTATCTTCGGTCTCTGTCTCTCCCTACTTCCCCATACTGTGCTTTTTCTCCTTCTTTTCCTACTAATCCCATCATAAGGACCCCATCTTCATAACCTAATCTAAAGCTTATTACTTCTTGAAGGCTCCACCTCAAAATAAAATCACATTGGAAGTTAAGGATTCAACATATGAATGGGGGGGCACAAATATTTAGCCCATAAGAGGTCACAAAACTACCTACATTTTATGCTATTCTCTCTCTCCTTTCTTTCTGTTTTTTTTTCTGCTTTCTAATTTGTGATAGGAATGGCTGGACTCTCACAAATAACTTACCTGCAGAAAATTGTGAGAATCATTAAAAGAAAATGAGACAGATTCCAAGATGGCAGTAAAATAGGCAGAGGCACAGACTGCCACCTCCTACAACCAAACTGAATTACAAATTAGTTTAGGAACAATCATCGTGAAAAACCAACTTTGGACTAAAAGAACAGGACTCAAAAACCAAGGAGCACAGAAGAATCCAAATCGATTCTGTTATAGAGTGCAGGGGCATGGTGGGGGTTCCCCTGCTCCCAGTAGTGAGGGGAGGCTGAGGCTGAGGGTCCAGAAGGGCTCCCATTGCAAAGAGAAAAACCCTGAGAGGTGGGGGTCCTCAGTCCCAGGACCCGAGCTCCAGCCTAGAAACCCAGGGACTAGAGGAGTTAGCCTGACAGCATTGAGTGGGAAGAAGAGTGAGAGTTTTGTCTTGTGGCAGCTGCTGAAAGAATGTGCATCCTTAAAGGGCCAGCACAGAAAATATTGCTCACAGCCACTTTCCTAGGGCTCTGGGGATGAGGAGGGCTAAGAGGACTAGTCTTGCATGAGGAGAGTGGGGAGATGAAGACACGGAAGCACAAACGATGATGAGGAGAAGAAAACTTGAGCTAACCTGAGCTGAGCTGAGTCATTCTCCAGTGCAAGGTGGCTATAGTTGGGGGAAGGGTCACTACCTCTATCCTGCACAAGACTAGTATGGAACCAGTTGACCCACCTCCAAAAAGCTCTCCAGCTCCAATCAGCACAAGAGGTTGTTCAGAAAGGAGGAAGTAAAGAAGAGGGGCAGTAACTCAGGTTTCCAGGGAGACCTGAGCTACACCTCTCCCTTCATACTGACAATGCGCCCATCCCTGGAGGGGTACTGAGCAGACCACACATTCAGATTCTCAGAGGTCACACCCATCACATTTCTGGATACAGTTTCAACTAAAAAAAAGAGCTATGCCCACTCCCCCCCCTCCTAAATACAGAAGCCCCTATTGGGAGTAGAAAACATAGAAGCTCTCTGCTCGAATCAGCAAACACAGACCATTCCTGCTGAACTCAGTAAACAAACAGCTGGAAAATTAAGACTTTGAAGCAGCTCTACTAGTTAAGGAGAATTAAAATCTAAGCAACAAGCAGAGGCTGAAGAATAAAGTCCTGGAGGAAAAGTCACATTTCATAAACCAACATCAGACCCACAACTCTCACAAGCTTGCAAACCACACAGAGAAAGAATGAGAAGACAATGGAACATATACTATATAAATCAACAAGAAAAAGAAAAAGAAACTGAATGAGAAAAAGAACTGAATGAGATGGAAGTAACCAAATTACCAAATGCAAAATTTAAAATAATGATTGTTAGGATGCTTTAGGATCTCAGTTACAATAGATGGAGTTAATGAGTACCTAAATAAAGAAATTGCAAGCATAAAAAAGGACACCAAAATCATAAAAAAAGAATGAATCAGAAATGAAGACTACACTTGAAGGAATCAACAGCAGGCTTGATGAAGCAAAGGATCAAATCAGTGAATTAGAAGACAAGATAAATAAGAAAACAGTAACAGAGCAGCAAAAAGAAAAGAGGCTCAAAAAGTCTGAGGAAACTAAGAGAATTCTGTGACAATATGAAGAGAAATAACATCTGCATCATAGGGGTTCCTGAAAGAGAAGAGGAAGAACAAGAGATAGAGAACCAGTTTGAAGAAATCAGTTGAAATTTTCCTAAATTGATGAAGAAAAAAGTCACACAAGTCCAAGAAACACAGAGTCCCGATAAAAAGAAACCCATTGAGGCCTACATCAAGACACATCATAATTAAAGTACCAAAGATAAGAGATAAATAAAAAATACTAAAAGCAGCAAGAGAAAAGAAGTCAATTACCTATAGAGGAGTCCTCATAAGGATGACATCTGACTTTTCAACAGAAACATCTGAGGCTAGAAGGGAATGGCAAGAAGTATTTAAAGTAATACAAAATAAGAGCCTACAACCTAGACTTCTTTATCCAGCAAGATTATCATTTAAAATTGAAGGAGGCCCTGGCCGGTTGGCTCAGCGGTAGAGCGTCGGCCTGGCATGCGGGGGACCCAGGTTCGATTCCCGGCCAGGGCACATAGGAGAAGCGCCCATTTGCTTCTCCACCCCCACCCCTTCCTTCCTCTCTGTCTCTCTCTTCCCCTCCCGCAGCCAAGGCTCCATTGGAGCAAAGATGGCCCGAGCGCTGGGGATGGCTCCTTGGCCTCTGCCCCAGGAGCTAGAGTGGCTCTGGTCGTGGCAGAGCGACACCCTGGAGGGGCAGAGCATCGCCCCCTGGTGGGCAGGACGTGGCCGCTGGTGGGCGTGCCGGGTGGATCCCGGTCGGGTGCATGCAGGAGTCTGTCTGACTATCTCTCCCCGTTTCCAGCTTCAGAAAAATACAAAAAAAAAAAAAAAGATAAAATTGAAGGAGAAAAGAAAAGCTTCCCAGAAAATAAACAAAAACAAACAAACTCAAGGAATTTATTCCAACCAAACCAGTACTGCAGAAAATGTTAAGGGCTTGCTGTAGAAAGAGCAAAGGAAAAAGGAAATCTAGTAAAAGAGAAATGTAGATTTAAAGAATAAAATGGCAATAAATAACTACATATCAATAATAACCTTAAATGTAAATGAATTAAATGCTCCAATCAAAAGACATAGGGTGGCTTCATGAATTAGAAAACAAGAACTGTACATATGCTGTCAACAAGAGACACACCTCAAAACAAAAGATACACATAGACTGAGAGTAAAGGGATGGAAAGAAGTTTTTAGTGCAAATGGAAAGGAAAAACAGCTGGGGTAGCGATACTAATATCTGACAAAATAAACTTTAAAACAAAGGATATAGTAAGAGATAAAGAAGGTCACTACATTATGATAAAAGGAGCATTAAAACAGAAAGATATAACTATTATAAATATATATGCACCTAATATAGGAGAACCTAAATATATAAAACAGATGTTGATGAATAAAAAGAGTGAGATCAACAGCAATACTATAATAGTAGGCAAATTTAATATTTCATTAACATCAATAGATAGAACCTCCAGACAGAAAATTAACAAAGAAACAGTGGCCTTAAATGACACACTAGATCAACTGGATTTAATAGATATCTTTAGAACCTTTCACCACAAAGCAGCAGAATATACATTCTTTTAAAGTGTTCATGATACATTCTCTAGAATAGACTACATGTTAGGACACAAAACAAGTCATAATAAATTTAAGAAGATTAAAATCATATCAAGCACCTTCTTTGACCACAATGGCATGAAACTAGTAATCAACTACAATAGAACACCTGATAAACAAACACTTGGACACTAAAGAGCATGCTATTAAGTAATGAATAGGTTAACAGTGAGATCAAAGAAGAAATCAAAAACTTCCTTGAAACAATTGAAAATGAACATACAACAATTCAAAATTTATGGGACACAGCAAAAGCAGTCCTGAGAGGGAAGTTTATAGCATTATAGACATAGCTTAAGAAGCAAGAAAAAGCTCAAATAAACAACTTACCCCTGCATCTCAAAGAACTAAAAAAAGAACAGCAAGTAAAGCCTAGAGGAAGTAGAAAGAAGGAAATAATAAAGATCAGCGTGGAAATAAATGACATAAAGGCAAAATAACCCCAATACAGAAGATCAATAAAACCTGGTTCTTTGAAAATGTACAGCAAATGAATAAATCTCTAACCAGACTCACCAAGAAAAAAAGAGAGAGGATTCAAAGAAATAAAATTAGAAATGAGAGAGGAGAAGAAACAACTGACACAGCAGAAATTCAAAAGATTATAAGAAAATACTATGAAGAACTGTATGCCCCCAAAATGGGACAAACTCAATGAGATGGATAAATTCCTTGAAATATACAATTATTCAAAAATTGATCTGGAAGAATCAGAAAACCTAAACAGACCAATTACACCAAAAGAGATTGAAACAGTTATCAAAAAAACTCCCAACAAACAAAAGTCCTGGGCCAGAAGGCTTCACAGGTGAATTCTACCAAATATTCATTATTTTTATTTTTATTTTTGTATTTTTCTGAAGTTGGAAACAGGAAGGCAGTCAGACAGACTCCCGCATGCACCTGACCGGAATCCGCCTGGCATGCCCACCAGGGGGCGATGCTCTGCCCATCTGGGGTGTTGCTCTGATACAACCAGAGCCATTCTAGCACCTGAAGCAGAGGCCATGGAGCCATCCTCAGCGCCCGGGCCAACTTTGCTCCAATGGAGCCTCTGCTGCAGGAGGGGAAGAGAGAGACAGAGAGGAAGGAGAGGGGGAGGGGTGGAGAAGCAGATGGGCGCTTCTCCTGTGTGCCCTGGCCGGGAATCGAACCCGGGACTCCTGCACGCCAGGATGACACTCTACCACTGAGCCAACCGTCCAGGGCTTCTAACAAATATTCAAAGAAGAAATAACTCCTATCGTTCTCAAGCTATTTTAAAAAATTCAAGAAAAGGGAAGACTTCCAAAAATTTTTTTAAATTTATTAAATTTAATGCAGTGACATTGATAAATCAGGGTACATATGTTGAGAGAAAACATCTCTAGATTATTTTGACATTTGATTGTGCTGTATACACCTCCCCCAAAGTTAAATTGTCTTCTGTCACCTTCTATCTGGTTTTCTTTGTGCCCCTCCCCTCCCCCAACCCCTCTCTCCTTCTTCACCCCATCCCCCCTCCCCCCACCCCCCACCCCTGTTGCCATCACATTCTTGTTCATGTCTCTGAGTCTCATTTTTATGTCCCTTCTATGTATGGATTCATGTAGTTCTTAGTTTTTTTTTTCTGATTTACTTATTTCACTCTGTATAATGTTATCAAGGTCCATCCATATTATTGTAAAGGATCCGATGTCATCATTTCTTATGGCTGAGTAGTACTCCATAGTATATATGTACCAAAGCTTTTTAATCCACTCGTCCTCTGACGGACACTTGGGTTGTTTCCAGATCTTCGCTATTGTGAACAATGCTGCCATAAACATGGGGGTGCATTTCTTCTTTTCAAACAGTGCTATGGTGTCCTTGGGGTATATTCCTAAAAGTGGGATAGCTGGGTCAAAAGGCAGTTCGATTTTCAGTTTTTTGAGGAATTTCCATATTGTTTTCCACAGAGGCTGCACCAGTCTGCATTCCCACCAGCAGTGCAGGAGGGTTCTCTTTTCTCCACAACCTCGCCAGCACTTATTCTGTGTTGTTTTGTTGATGAGCGCCATTCTGACTGGTGTGAGGTGATATCTCATTGTGGTTTTAATTCACGTTTCTCTAATGATTTGTGATGTTGAGCATTTTTTCATATGCCTGTTGGCCATCTGTATGTCCTCTTTGGAGAAGTGTCTATTCATCTCTTTTGCCCATTTTTGGATTGGATTGTTTGTCTTCCTGGTATTAAGTTTTACAAATTCTTTATAAATTTTGCTTATTAATCCCTTATCAGACGTATTGTCAAATATGTTCTCCCATTGCGTAGTTTGTCTTTTTATTCTGTTCTTGTTGTCTTTAGCTGTGCAAAAGCTTTTTAGTTTGATATAGTCCCATTTGTTTATCCTGTCTTTTATTTCACTTCCCCATGGAGATAAATCATCAAATATATTCCTGCGAGAGATGTCGGAGAGCTTACTGCCTATGTTTTCTTCTAAGATGCTTATGGTTTCACGGCCTACATTTAAGTCTTTTATCCATTTTGAGTTTATTTTTGTGAGTGGTGTAAGCTGGTGATCTAGATTCATTTTTTTGCAGGTAGCTGTCCAATTTTTCCAACACCATTTGTTAAAGAGGCTGTCTTTACTCCATTGTATTTCCTTGCCTCCTTTGTCAAATATCAGTTGTCCATAGAACTGTGGGTTTATTTCTGGGTTCTCTGTTCTGTTCCATTGATCTATATGCCTGTTCTTATGGCAGTACCAGGCTGTTTTGAGTACAATGGCCTTGTAGTATAACTTCATATCAGGAAGTGTGATACCTCCCACTTTATTCTTCTTTTTTAAGATTGCTGAGGCTATTCGTGTTCTCTTTTGATTCCATATAAATTTTTGGAATATGTGTTCTATATCTTTGAAGTATGTCATTGGTATTTTAATTGGTATTGCATTGAATTTATAGATTGCTTTGGGTAATATAGACATTTTAATGATGTTTATTCTTCCTAACTTTGAGCACTGTATATGCTTCCACTTGTTTGTATCTTCCATGATTTCTTTTATCAATGCTTTGTAATTTTCCCAGTACAAGTCTTTAGTCTCCTTGGTTAAGTTTATTCCTAGGTACTTTATTTTTTTGGTTGTAATTGTGAGGGGGATTGTTTCCTTAATTTCTCTTTCTGACTGTTCATTGTTGGTGTATAAAAATGCCTCTGATTTCTAAGTATTGATTTTATATCCTGCCACTTTGCTGAATTCATTTATCAGGTCCAGTAGCTTTTTGACTGAGTCTTTAGCGTTTTCTATATACAATATCATATCATCTGCAAATAATGATAGTTTTACTTCTTCTTTTCCCACTTGAATTCCTTTTATTTCTTCTTCTTGTTTGATAGCTGTGGCTAGGACTTCCAGGACCATGTTAAATGAGAGTGGTGAAATGGGGCACCCCTGCCTTGTTCCTGATCTTAAGGGTATTGCTTTTAATTTTTGCCCATTGAGTATGATGTTGGCTGTGGGTTTCTCATAGATGGCTTTTATCATGTTGAGGTATGTTCCCTGTATTCCCACTTTGCTGAGAGTTTTGATTATGAATGGGTGCTGGATTTTATCAAATGCTTTTTCTGCATCTATTGAAATTATCATATGGTTTTTCTCCTTTTTGTTTATGTGATGAATCACATTGATTGATTTACGAATATTGTACCAGCCTTGCCTCCCCAGAATAAATCCCACTTGATCATGGTGTATGATTTTTTCCATATATTGTTGGATCCGGTTTGCTAATATTTTGTTGAAGATTTTAGCATCTATATTCATCAGAGATATTGGCCTATAATTTTCTTTCTTTGTGTTGTCTTTGCCTGGTTTTGGAATCAGAATTATGCTCACCTCACAAAAGGAGCTTGGAAGTCTTCCTTCCTCTTGAATTTTTTGAAATAGTTTGAGAAGGATAGGAGTTAATTCTTCTTTGAATATTTGGTAGAATTCCATTGTGAAGCCATCGGGTCCTGGACTTTCCTTTGTTGGGAGTTTTTTGATAACTGTTTCAATTTCCTTTGTTGTAATCGGTCTGTTCAGGTTTTCTGATTCTTCCAGATTGATTTTTGGAAGATTATATGTTTCAAGAAATTTGTCCATTTCATCTAGGTTGTCTAGTTTTTTGGCATACAGTTCTTCATAGTATTTTCTTACAGTATTTTGTATTTCTGTTGTGTCAGTTGTTTCTTCTCCTCTCTCATTTCTAATTTTATTTATTTGAGTCCTCTCTCTCTTTTTCTTGGTGAGTCTAGTTAAAGGTTCATCAATCTTGTTTACCTTTTCAAAGAACCAGCTCCTAGTTTCATTGATCTTCTGTATTGTTTCTTTAGCCTCTATGTCATTTATTTCTGCTCTGATCTTTATTATTTCCTTCCTTATACTACATTTGGGCTTTACTTGCTGTTCTTTTTCTAATTCTTTTAGATGCAGGGTTAAGTTGTTTATTTGAGCTTTTTCTATCTTCCGAAAGTGTGCCTGTAGTGCTATGAACTTCCCTCTCAGCACTGCTTTCACTGTGTCCCATAAATTTTGAGTTGTTATATGCTCATTGTCATTTGTTTCTAGGAATTTTTTTATTTCTTCTTAGATCTCATTCTTAATCCATTCATTATTTAACAACCTGCTATTTAGTTTCCATGTGTTTGAGAATTTTTGAGCTTTTCTGTTGTGATTCATTTCTAGTTTCATGCTGTTGTGATGGAGAAAGTGCTTGATACGATTTCAGTCTACTTAAATTTGTTGAGAGCACTTTTGTGCCCTGACATGTGGTCTATCCTAGAGAATGTACCATGAGCACTTGAAAAGAATGTATATTCTGCTGCTTTAGGGTGAAAGGTTCTGAATATATCTATTAAATCGAGTTGATCTAGTGTTTCCAATAAGTCTGCTGTTTCTTTGTTAATTTTCTTTCTTGAGGATCTATCTAGTGATGTTAGCGGGGTATTGAAATCCCCTACTATTGGCCTGACCTGTGGTGGTGCAGTGGATAAAGCGTCGACCTGGAAATGCTGAGGTCGCCGGTTCGAAACCTTGGGCTTGCCTGGTCAAGGCACATATGGGAGTTGATGCTTCCAGCTCCTCCCCCCTTCTCTCTCTGTCTCTCCTCTCTCTCTCTCTCTGTCTCTCCCTCTCCTCTCTAAAAAAAATGAATAAATAAAAAAAAATTAAAAAAAAAAAAAGAAATCCCCTACTATTATAGTATTGCTGTTGATCTCGCCCTTTAAATCCATCAAAGTCTGCTTTATATATTTAGGTGCTCCTATATTAGGTGCATAGATATTTATAATAGTTTTATCTTCCTGTTGGATTACTCCCTTTATCATTATGTAGTGGCCTTCTTTATCTCTTACTATATCTTTTGTTTTAAAGTCCAATTTGTCTGATATAAGTATTGCTACCCCAGCTTTTTTTTCATTTCCGTTTGCATGAAACGTTTTTTTCCATCCTTTTACCTTCAATCTATGTGTGTCTTTTGTTCTAAGGTGTGTCTCTTGTAGACAACATGTATGGGTCCTATTTTCTTATCCACGCAGCTACCCTATGTCTTTTGATTGGACCATTTAATCCATTTACATTTAAGGTTATTATTGAGATGTAGTTGTTTATTGCCATTTTCTTCTTTAAAGGTGTATTCCTTTTTTTTTTTTTTTTTTTTTGCTGTATTCTTTTCCCACTTTGATCTGTTTACACCAGGCCCCTTAATATTTCCTGCAGCATTGGTTTGGTTGTAATGAATTCCTTGAGTTGTTTTTGGTCTGGGAAGCTTTTTATTTCTCCTTCGATTTTAAATGATAGCCTTGCTGGATAAAGTAGTCTTGGTTGTAGTTTCTTGTTCTGCATTACTTTGAATATTTCTTGCCATTCCCTTCTGGTCTCAAGTGTTTCTGTTGAGAAGTCGGATGTCATCCTTATGGGGGCTCCTTTGTAGGTGATAACTTTTTTTTCTCTTGCAGCTTTTAATATTTTCTCTTTATCGCTTAGCTTTGGTATTTTAATTATGATGTGTCTTGGTGTAGGTTTCTTTGGGTTTCTCTTTAATGGAGTCCTCTGTGCTTCTTGGATTTGTGAGAGTTTCTCTTGCATTAATTTAGGGAAGTTTTCAGCTATGATATGATTGAACAAAGTCTCTATCCCTTGTTCTTTTTCTTCTTCTTCAGAAACCCCTATGATGCGGATGTTATTTCTCTTCATGTTTTCACAGAGCTCTCTAAGAGTTTCCTCTGACTTTTTGAGTCTTTTTTCTCTTTTCTTCTCTGCATTCATGCCTTCATTCCAGTTGTCCTCTAACTCGCTGATTCGATCCTCTGCTCTATCTATCCTGTTTTTAATTCCTTCCATTGTGGTCTTTATTTCTGATATTGTATTTGTCATCTCCAACTGATTCTTTTTTATACTTGCTATTTCTTTATTTAGGTTTTAAAACTGCCCCTTCGTTGTTGTTCTAAGATCCCTAAGCATCCTTACAATCATTATTTTGAACTCCGCATCTGGAAGTTTGATTATTTCCATATCACTCAGTTCATCTCTCAAAGGTGTCTCTTGTGGTTTCATTTGGATTGCACTCCTTTGTCTTCTCATCCTCATTTTTTTGTTTTATTGTAGAGTTGGTTGAGTCTAGGCTTGGTGTTGTCTGCCTCCAGTTTTCAGTTGTGTTATTTCTAGGTCTTCTTGGGTTGGTATCAGCTGTTATCTGTAATCCACTTTCGGATTTGGGCAGCTTTGAAGTCTTGATTTGTTTGTTTTCTTAACAGGTGATAGTCTTGTTTACTGATCTCAGCAGGGGGCTTCCTTGAAACTGTATCCAGGAATGCGGTGGGTGTAACCTGAGACTCTGAAGGCCTCTTTAGCCAGCTAGACTCACTGGGGGCAGGGTGTTTTCTCAGCTTCAGTAGGGGGAGGTGTATCTCAGATCTCCATGGAGACCTGAGTTACTGCCCCTCCTCCCCACTTCTTGTTTTCAGCTAGGTCTTGTTGCGCTGATTGGAGCTGGAGAGATGTCCGGAGATCTCTGATCTGGAAGCACTTCAGCTCTGTTTTGTGAAAGGTTCAGTCCCTCCCCCAGCTATGGCTGCCTCCAGCACAGATGAGTCAGCCCTTTTAGCTCATCTCCTGCATTCCTTATCCCCTCACAGTCTGTCCATCTCCCTGTCCTCTCCACGTGGGAGATAAGCTGGTCCTTTCAATGCACCTCGCTCCCTGGTCGCCAGGCAAGTGGCTGTGAGCAGTAGTTTCTGCTCCCCTCCCTCCGAGATCCTCTCTGGGCTCTCAGCCCCACCACCTCCTCTGTTCCGGCAAGCAGAGGAGGTTCAGGAACTCACTACCAGGACTCCTGTGATTTCCTCTTTGCTCCTTGGTTTTTGAGAGCCGTTCTTGCAGTTCAGAGTTGGTTTTTCATGCTGATTTTTCCTAAATTGATTTGTATTCCAATTTGGTGGTGAGAGCTGGGCGTCTGTGCATCCGCCTACTCTGCTGCCATCTTTTTCTCAATAAATTATTTTTTAATCTAATTTAGTGCTCACAGAGGCCTAGATAAAAATATATATTTTCTATAATTCTTGTTTAAAATTAGTTCTGAGTAAAAGGTACTAATTAAAATTAAGGTCATTAATATAGTTCCCTCATAATTACTCAAGTCCCAAACTTTTTTTATGAAGCAAATAAAATCCTCATTCAAAAACCAGGTAAAGACACTACAAAGAAAGAAATCTATAGGCCAATATCCCTAATGAACTTAGATGCTAAAATACTCAACAAAATATTAGCAAACCAGATCCAGCAATACATGAAAAAAATCATATATCATGATCAAATGAGATATATTCTAGGGAGGGAAGGCTGGTACAGAACTCTCAAATCAATCAATGTGATTCATCATATAAACAAAAGGAAGGTTAAAAACCACATGATAATATCAACAGATTCAGAAAAAGCATTTGATAAAAATCCAGCATTCATTTATGATAAAGATTCTCAGCAAAGTGGGAATACAGGGAACATACCTCAACATGATAAAGGACATCTTTGACAAACCCATGTTAAAGCCAACATCATACTTAATGGACAAAATTTAGAAGCAATCCCCTTAAGAACAGAAACAAGTCACTCTTATTCAATATAGTTTTGGAAGTCCTAGTCACAGAAATCATACAAGAAGAAAAAATTAAAGGCATCTAAATTGGAAAAAAAAAAGTAAAATGCTTTATTTGCTGACGACTTGATATTGTAAATAGAAAACCCTAAAGTCAAAGTAAAAAAAAAAACTACTGGAACTGATCAATAAATTCAGCAAGGTGGTAGGATGTAAAATCAATATTTAGAAATCAGTGGCATTTATATACACCAACAGTGAACTATCAGAAAGAGAAATTAAGGAAACAATCCCCTTCATATTGCAACAACAAAAAAATAAAGTACTTTGGAGTAAATTTAACCAAGGAGGTTAAAGACCTGTACTCAGAAGATTATAAAACATTGATAAAAGAAATCCAGGAAGATACAAACAAGTGGATGCATATACCGTGTTCATGGATAGGAAGAATAAACATCATTAAAATGTCTATGCTACCCAAAGCAATCGATAAATTGAATGTAATTCCTATTAAAATAACAATGTCATACTTCAAATATATAAAGCAAATGTTCCAAAAATTTATATGGAACCAAAAAAAGAACATGAATAGCCTCAGCAATCCTGAAAAATAAAAATAAAACGGGAGGTATCACACTTCCTGATATCAAGTTATACTACAAAGCCATTGTACTCAAAGCAGCTTGGTACTGGCATAAGAACAGGCATATAGATCAATGGAACAGAACAGAGAACCCAGAAATTAAGTCACACATTTATGGTCAATTGATATTCGACAAAGGAGGAAAGAGCATGCAATGGAGTAAAGACAGTCTTTTTAACATATGGTTCTGGGAAAACTGGACAATACATGCAAAAAAATAAAACTAGACTAGCAACTTACACCATTCACAAAAATAAACTCAAAATGGATAAAAGACTTGAATGTAAGTCATGAAACCATAATCATCTTGGGGGAAAACATAGGCAGTAAGCTCTCCAACATCTCTCACAGCAATATATTTGCTGATTTATCTCCACGAGCAAGTGAAATAAAGAACAGGATGAACAAATGGGACTATATCAAACTAAAAGCTTTTTGCATAGCAAAAGACAACATGAACAAAATAAAAAGACAACCCACTCAATGGGATAACATATTTGCCAACATGTTTGATAAGGGGTTAGTAACTAAAATCTACAAAGAACTTGTAAAACTTAACACCAGGAAAGTAAACAATCTAATCAAAAATTGGGCAAAAGAACTTAATAGACCCGTGATGGTGAACCTTTTTATAAAAACCACCCACTTTTGCAGTGCTGGTCATCCTGGACCCTCTCACCCACTAGTGGGCATTCCAGCTTTTATGGTGGGCAGTAGTGGAGCAACCAAATGGTGCTGTGATTGGCCCATCATGAAAGCTATAATGCCCACTAGTGGGCAGGAAGGACTAGATTGACCAGCACTACAAAAGTGGGCGGTTTTTATAAAAGGGTTCATCATCACAGGAATAGACACTTCTCTAAAGAGGACATACAGATAACCAATGGGCATATGAAAAAATGTACAACATCACTAATCATTAGAGAAATGCAAATTAAAACCACAATGAGATAGCACCTCATAGTTGTCAGAATGGCGCTTATTGACAAAACAACACATAATAAGTGCTGGAGAGGGTGCAGAGAAAGAGGAACCCTCCTGCACTGCTGGTGAGAATGTAGACAGTTGCAGCCACTGTGGAAAACAATATAGAGATTCCTCAAAAAATTAAAAATAGAACTGCCTTTTGACCCAGCTATCCCACTTCTAGGAATATATCCTAAGAATAACAAATCACTGATTCAAAAGAAGAAACACATCCTTATGTTTATCGCAGCACTGTTCACAATAGTGAAGATCTGGAAACAGTCCAAGTGTCCATCAGTAGACAAATGAATTAAAAAGCAGTGGTATATATACACAATGGAATACTACGCGGCTGTGAAAAAGAAAGAAATCTTATGCTTTGCGGCAACATGAATGGACCTGGAGTTTATTATGCTAAGCAAAATAAGCCAGGCAGAGGAAGAAACATATTATATGACTTGACTCATATGAGGAATCCAATGAACAATGTGAACTGAGGAATGGAAAAAAGTCAGAGAAGGGGTCAAAGAATCCAGAGGGAAACAGGAAAAAAGGAGGGGATCAAAGAAAGAAAAGACATTAATGTACAAACATAACACAGAGAGATAGTGGTTACGATAGTAATTCATGGAGGAAAAGGGGGAAGGCAGTGGAGGGAGGGGGCAAAAGGGGTATCAAGGAGAACAAGGGGGGAGGGAGGGAGATATTTTCGGGGATATACTTGTAACTATGTAAATACAACAAATTAAAATCAATAAATATTTTTATTTAAAAAATACATATTAATAAAAAGAAAAGAAAATGAGACAAACTTTGAGAACCACTAATGTAGACTGATTAAATCCAAAGCGCCTGTTGCCAATGATTTTTAAACCTCGTCTCATTTCTTAAAATTGCACTACAGTTTTGAGGTATCAAATAATTTATACTTTGTTTATTTCTGACTGTTGGGTTTTAGTTTAGTATTGCTGTAATTGTGAAAGCATTAAGGTTATCAGGGTGGATTATGTTGATGAAGATTCATTATTATGCATGCCTAGTGGTTTAATCTAAATTGAAATCATAATCATACTTCTTAAAAGAAACAGGAAATATATGTTAGTGTGTTCTCCCTACCCCAGAATTATTTCTAGGCTTCTGAAGAAATCAATCATCAAAATAATTATACTTTGTATTTTAGTGTAAGATCAAGATCAGTTGACCAATTTTTGAAAAATAGACGGTTTCACTTTTAAAATCAGTGTTATGGTTATATGTGTAGGGACTATAAGCTTCTAGTATAACCTTAGAAAACATCAAATAGTATTTGTGTGTGTGTTTAAACTAAATGTATAAAGCCTCTATTAAAAGAGTTAGACTATTTCCCCAGAAAGTAGTAGAAAAGTAATTGATATAGAACAATATCCATTCCAGGGAAAGATGAGCAATTTTATTTAGAAAATCAGATTCACAAAGAACCAGAAAGACCAGGTATGACAGAAGCATTAAACCTACTTTGAGTACTGTGTCATTCCACTGTCAGAGTCCTTCATGATGTTGTTAAGAGGCAATATTCATTGGAGGGAGAATGAGCAATAGCTGCGTTCACTCAGCAGCTACATAAAGTCAGACAAGTTATTTTAATTTTTCCAAGCCTGAATATTTTTATTTTGTAGCTTATGAAAAGGTATCTGTTTATACTGAGAGGTGTTTTGAGCACTGAGGGAAAGAAATATACAGGAGTATATTTATAGAAAGTATTTGAATTAATACTAATTGCTATTATTCACTTCAGAGAATATCTTTAAATACCTTAGTCCTCTCTTTAAGGTCTTTGTTAACTATTCAACCAACTAATATTTATTGAGCATTGCCTATGTGCCCAGAACAATGGCTCCGCCATTCTGGTCTTCATAATTAGAGAACTATTATTTCTGCATAGCAATTTTCACACATGGAAACGAAATGCTCTTTCTGCAAATGTTCTGTTTGTTCTTATAAGGAGTAAATCATACTCTGTCCTTGAACTCTCACCTGTGTAATACTCTTTACTCTCTTCCCCGATGGCCTCTTAGTATATACATTGCATCTCTTAATCACTGTTGAATCCTTTTTATGCTGATTGCCAATCTTCATTGCACATAAGGATCAGCTGAAGAGTTTCTTAAAAAACTGCAGAATCAATATATCAGTCGTTTTAGACTGATTAGTTGGGCCTAGGGCAGTGGTGGGATTCAAATAATTTAACAACTGGTTATCTGCCATAATAACCATTTTAAATATAAAAAATGATATATCAAAAGATAGTTTAATATTTCATGCATTTGATACTTAAATAAAACAATAAAAGAGGTACACGAAACTAGATTATGTTATTAAATAACAAATGTGAGCAAATTAAACTGTAGTGCTTTATCAAAGGTAGAATGAGTTTTATGAAATGAATAAATAAATATTACAAGCATAGCTCCATCAAATTTTTTCCACTTATGGATGGAATGAACATCACTATGGGTGCCTGGAATATGTTGTTGCACAGATGAATGTTAAAAAAAGTAAGAAATGTAAATTTGTGATTTCCACATTGGGCGGCTGCCCAGGTGCCCACCTTAGAGAGAACCCTGATTACACGTGCCATTTTAACAACCAGGTCACCAAACTCAACACAAAATTAGGTATCGGTTCTGCTGAACTGGTGCAAAATGGCTGAATCCCACCACTGACCTAGGGTATAGTTTAGAAGAGTATGTCTTTAGTAAGCACCAGAGGAGATTCTGCAGAGGTGGTCTGAAGGTTATAGTTCAAAAAATATTAGTGTGCTCTGTTTCCTTAATTTTTTTAAAAAAATCATTCCAGGATCTATACTTTTCCAAGGAAATTGTAACTCTCTTGAGAGGAGGACCTGTATCACAATATTTTCTCACACCTCAAAATACTAGAAGAGAGCTAAAGATAAATTTTTAATACTAAGATGTCAGATATAAAAAAGAGAAAAAATAAATATTTGTAAGGATATGAAGAAGAGAGAACACTTGAATACTGTTGGTGGGAATGTAAACTATTGTAATTACTAATCCCTATGGAATATAGTATGGAGATTCTTTAAGAAATTAAAAATAGAACTACTATATGACCCAGCATCTCATTTCTTATATATATAAGAAATATATCCAAAGAAAACAAAATTACACTCTTGAAGATACATTTTTACTTCTATGTTCATTGCAGTATTAGTCACAGTAGGCAAGGTAGAGAAACAAGCCACCTGTGTATAAATGAATAAATGAAGCAGTGAAATATTATTCAGCCTTAAAAAAGAAGAAAATCTTATCATTTAAGACAACATGTATGAATCTTGAATATGTTTTTCTAAGCGATATAAGTCAAAGAGCAACCAGCACTGAATAAGTCTATTCTGAAAAAGCCACACTCATAAAAACAGAGAGTACATTGATGTTTGCCAGGTCTTGGGGTGTGGATGAAATAAAAAGAGGCTGATAAAAGGGTACAAACTTTTAGTTATAAGGTAAATAATGATTGAGGGTCTAATGCATAACATAGTAACTATAGTTGATAATGCCATATTGTATGATTAAAATTTATGAAAAGTAAAACCTGTCTTCTTACAAAAAAAAGTATAAAACAATAGGAAAAAGGTCAAAATGTGAGCTGACAGACATGTTAAATAACTCAATAGTGGGAGTTTTGATTATGGATGTATATCAAATCATGTTGTTTATATTAAATATAACACAATTTTATTTATCAATTATACCTCAATAAAACTGAAAAAAATAGGTTATTTTATTTAAAAAAATATTAATCAAAGGCATGTGATATAAATGATATCTCTTTTACCACTTGTCTCAAAAAATACAATTTTAAAACATGTTATTACATTTATTGAGATTACATTGGTTTATAAAATTATATGGACTTCAATTGTATAATTCTATAATACATCTTCTGTATACTGTATTGTGTGTACACCACCCAAAGTCAAGTCTCCTTCTGTCACTTTGTGTTTCACTCCCTTTATCTTTTTCTATATATCCCCCTCCCTTTCTTCTGGTAACCATAACTGCTGTCTGTGTCTATGAGTTTTTGTTTGTTTTTTTGCTTTCACTTTTATATCTTATATTAGTGAAATCACAGTTGTTGACTTTTTCTTTAGACTTATTTTGCTTAGCATGATATTCTCTAGATCAAACTTCTGCACAGCAACAGATACTATCATCAAAACAAAAATGCAACCAACTGAATGGCAGAAGATAGTTGCAAACAACATCTTGGATAAGGAGTTAATATGCAAAATATATGAAGAAATCTTATAACTCAACAATCAGAAAACAAACAATACAATTGAACAATGAGTAAAAAACCAGAACAGAAGTTTCTCTAAAGAAATATGATTTTTAAACTCTCATCCTATTGCAGTCTCAAAATATTGATCTTTGAAAGTAAAAATAGAGTCATCTAGTGACTTTTTCACTGGGAAAAGGATGATAAAAGTTGATAAGTAAAACCCTTCCTCTCCAGTTTATAGACTTTGTAGCCTCTGTTCCCAACCTTCATTAAACCACCCAAACAACACTTGGAGTGGACATTCCTGAGCAAATATTAGGTGCTCCTGGTGCCAGTGCTGGAGTATAATGAAATAAGGAGGTTACTGAAGATAGCAAGAGGTTTCTCTTGTCATGCTCATCATATAGGTCACCATGTATTGGACCACGCAACAGACTAGACTTCTCTTCTTAGAATTTGGTAAAAACAGAAGACCTTTTTTTGCCTGACCAGGCAGTGGAGCAGTGGATAGAGCATCAGATTGGGATGTGGAGGACCCAGTTTCGAAACCCCAATGTCACCAACTTTTGTTGTGGGCTCATCTGATTTGAGCATGGGCTCACCAGTTTGATCCTAAGATTGCTTGCTTGAGCAAAGGGTCACTTGGTCTGCACGTGCCCCCTCAGTTGATGAGTAGAGAAGCGGGCGTGGAGACCCCTTCTGTAGAGGGTTTGGAACAGACAGTGCATGCTGTGTGTACCTTTTCGATAGTCTGCTGGAGGCCTGGGAAGAAAAAGAGTGGTTGCAAGAATCGATATAGAGCTTTTTGTCCTATGTGTAAGGAACAGTGAATGTCAGAAAGGAGAGTTTTAGCCTATTCTTTTGGTAGGGTAATTCTATTCCTGAGAAATATCCATCCCTGGTTGCATACATCTCCACCTTTTCTGAGGAGGGTCTGTTCTTCCTCAGGAGTGTAGGAAGGTTTCAAAGAGGTGGAAAGAAACATGAGAGGAGAGGGGGAGGCTCCCAGGGTGAGGTTTCGAGCCGCTACATCGGCTCGAGCATTTCCCAAGGCCACCGGGTCCTGAGAGGTTTGATGGCCCCTACAATGTACCACAGCCACCTCAATGGGAAGCTGTAATGCCTGCAAAAGTTTAGAAATGAGGGTAGCATTGATTATGGAGGAGCCCTTGGTCGTGAGGAAGCCCCTTTCCTTCCAGAGGGCAGAGTGTCAGTGGGTGATAAGAAAAGCATATTTAGAGTCAGTATGTATGGTTACATGCTTTCCCTAGGCCCGTGTGAGGGCAATTAGCTCTGCTTTCTGGGAGGTGATGCCCTTTGGCAGCTGGTGGGCCTCTAGGGTGGAGGAGGTGGTGACCACCACATAGGCCGCCTGTCGTCATCCATTGGAGAACAGGAGGTGGAATTCTTGTAGGCGAGAAGGACCCAATAGAGAAAGAGATTTGTGTGAAAGGAGGTCGGTGAGCCTGTGGGAGGAGAAGACAGTGATGGGTTGGGGAAGGGTGAGTTTAGTAGCCTCCTTGATGAGTTCAGCTGCTGTGCCCAGTGCCCAGAGGCAGGGCTGCCAGCCTTTGATGGTGGTGTTCAATTGTTTAGAGAGATGTGCCACATGAAGGTATGTAGGCCCCACAGGTTGAGTCAGTACTCCAATTGCATTACCGTGCTTTTCATCAGTGAAAAGGTGGAAGGGGCATCTGGGATCAGGTAAAGCAAGAGGGGGATAGAAGATGAGGGTGTCTCGTAGGGTAGAAAAAGCCCTTTTGACAGCGTTGGGGGATGTGAGAGATCCGGTGGGAATCTCTTTTGCAGCCTTGTAGAGGGGTTTGGCTAAAAGAGCAAAATTGGGAATCCAGTGTAGAAAGAAGCCTATTAGACTGAGGAAGGAAAGGATTTGATCTGTGGTGGTAGGTGGCTGGAGACTGCGGAGGGTCTGAGCTCGATCTAGAGTGAGACCTCGGGTGGTGGGGGTTAAGGCAATGCCCAGATAGACTACGAACTAATAGTGAAGTTGAGCCTTAGTAGAGGAGACATGATAACCCTTCACAGTGAGGAAGTTAAGAAGGATGGCAGTGTGTCTCCTTGAGGCAGACAGGAAGGGGCTGCAGAGGAGTAGGTCATCTACATATTTCAAGAGGATACTTGTCTCAGGATCACATGCAGCTAGATCCCAAGCTAGTGCCTGCCCAAACAGGTGTGGGCTGTCTCTGAACCCCGGGGGGTAGAACAGTCCACGTAAGCTGCTGGGCTGCGTTAGTGTCCATGTCAGTCCAAGTAAAGGCAAACAGAAAGTAAGTGTCAGGGTGTAGAGCAGGGGTAGTTAACCCGCTCTACAGTTAAGCAGGAGTGGTAGAAGTAAGTGGGATGATGTTGTCAGCTGGATAGTGACTCCGAGACTTTGTAGAATGTCCTGACCCAGGAGGGGTATAGAGCATGATGGCATAACTAAGAAGGAGTGCAAAAAGGGGATTCCACCCAAACTGCATGTCAGGAGTGGTGTGAGAAGATGAAAAGAAGGGGTCCCATCCACTCCCATAACCAAGACCTGTGAGGGAACTAGAGGTCCAGAGTGTGATGGCAAAACAGAGAAGGTAGCCCCCGTGTCCACAAGAAATGAAATGGACTTACCAGCTACCTGTAGCATTACCCTGGGCCCGGTGAGGGTGATGGGGGTCTTCGAGTCCAGCCTGCGTCAGTCGTCCATGAGCTTGAGAAGTTTGAATGATGGGCCTGCCTGGCTGGCTTGGCCTTCATTTTGGGTGGCTTGTCTTCCACATGGAGGTGCCAAGGAAGAGCCTGTTACCCAAAGGGGGCAATCGTTCCACCAGTGACTAGGCTGCTTGCAGTCAGGGCAGGGCTTAGTGGGCGGCCTTGGGCAGGGGCACTGCCAGGTCTAGTGACCCTCTTTGTTTCATTTAAAGCAAGCTCCTGCTGGGGTTCCTCTTTGCAGCCCAGACTTGGGTTGGGCACCTCCTATGCCTTGCCCCAATTGATCTGTCAGCCTCAGGGCTGCCACAAGAGGCTGGGTTTGGAGCATTAACCTTCTGCTGCATGCAGGCCTGGCGAGCAGCCTTGGCCTTTTCCTCCCGACCATTAAAAGCTTTAAATGCCATGTTCATCAGGTCTCAGATAGGGGTTTGGGGCCTGAGAATAAGAGGGCTCCTGGGGAGCCTGGCACCCAGATTTGGCTGGAAACACCAGAGCCAGAGGCAGGACAAGGCCAGGCCTTCCTGCAAGAAGACTAGAGCTGGGCCGTGGGGTCAGGAGCCCTGCAAACCCAGGTGAGGGCCAATGGCTGGTGGAGGGCGGCCTGACAGGGGAGGGGCTTAAGAACACAGTGGAGAAGGTAGGGGCTCCTGGCTGGCAGGGGAGGGGGCTTCCTAGAGGAAAGAAACCCAAGCAGAACAAGTCCGCAGAGGGGCCAGAGAGGGGGCCCCAGAGAGGGGCGCCCCGGGGTCGGGCAGGAGGGGGAGAGAGCTCCTCAAGGGGGGTCGGCGAAGGAGAAAAGATCAGGAGTGGAGGGTTTAGCTGAGGTTTCTCTGGCTAAAAGGACCTGTGTCATAGAGCAGGTGGCACAGAGATTTGGATGGGAGCACAGATACTAAATGTCCTGAATGTAAGGGATCTCTGACCATTTCCCAGTTCATTGGCAGTAGAAATTGGTGAGATGTTAAAATTGAAAGTCCCTTCAGGAGGCCACCTGGTTCAATTATTCAGTGAGTATTGTGGCCCGGCCACAGTGGAGAAGATCAGTTTCTTCTTCTTTAGGGAGGGAGAGATTCTGGTTAAGGCACCTCAGGGGTGCTTTTTGAGCCAGGTTTAGATGCCTGTGCCCTTATGACTGCCCTCAGCCTCGGCGTGATCAGATATTAGAATTGGCATCCCACAACTCAATCTCTGGCCACAGGATGGTCAGGTAGAGTGAGAGTGTCCAGGATGCCTCCACAGGCACACATGCACTTGGAATGGATAAGAGGTCCCTGATGCAGCTGTGATTACGGACAGGGAGTCTCGGTGGAAAGAACTGAGGCAGGGGACTTACCGCACCATGTGCTGAAGTGGGTGAGCCATCAGAGGTCCTGGTCCTCCTCGGAAGGGAAAGGGAGAGGAGTGGCCCTTGCAAGCTTCAAGCTCATCCTGGGTTTTGGCACCAAATGTAAGGTATTCTCTGCCGAGGAAGAAAGAAGGACATAGTCACCAAATGTGGAAGAGCAAAAGGTTTATTTAGAGCACATCCCAGGCGAGGTTCACTGGTCCACAAGACAGGGGCCAGGGAAGTCGCACAGTTTCTCCTGCAGAGGGGTGGGGTAATTTATAGCATCAGTAAGGTGGTGGTGGGTTGATATGACATGGCAAAATTTCATTGGCTGACAATTTTTCAAAATGCTCCTGTGCCTTTCCTGTGCAGTCATAGGTGTGGGTGGTTTCAGCCAAAGTCCCTGGACTTGGTTCCTCATGTGACCTTCCCCCATTGCCAACCGACCTCACACTTTCCTAAGACAGGTTGGGAGATTATTTATAGAAACAAGTCTTGACCCTGTTCTGATATTTAAATAAAAGTTAAAAATAAATTTTTCATAGCAGTTTTACTCTGGAAAATTATCTACTAAGACATTTAAATGAAAATAAAATATAGATATCATTATCTACAAATTAATATAGTAATTTTATGTTTGAATAAATTTGTTAGTATATTGCTACATTTTTGTAATTCCTTTAGCTGATAAACTTAAAGCTAAATATGGTACAAATTTGTAACTTGTATTGCATTTACTGAAAAGGAAATATTCTTAGGCTCTGGCTAGTTGGCTCAGTGGTAGAGGGTTGGCCCAACATGTGGAAGTCCCGGGTTTGATTTCTGGCCAGGGCACACAGGAGAAGTGCCCATTTGCTTCTCCACCCCTCCTCCCCCTTTTCTTTCTCTCTGTCTCTCTCTTCCCCTCCTGCAGCTAAGGCTCCACTGGAGCAAAGTTGGCCCAGGCGCTGAGGATGGCTTCATGACCTCCACCTCAGGTGCTAGAATGGTTCTGGTTGCAACAGGGCAACACCACAAGTGGGCAGAGCATCATCCCCTAATGGGCATGCCGGGTGGATCCTGGTCAGGCCCATGTGGGATTCTGTCTCTTTGCCTCCCCACTTCTCACTTCAGAAAAATACAAAAAAAGAAGAAAAAAAAAAGAAAAAACTCTTGTAAATGTGTTATAATTCTTATGAAGCCTAAAGACACCGGTCAAAAAACATTTCTCAAATTTAGTAGTGTCCATTTTCCTTTAAATTGATAATAAAATTGACATATCTTTGGAATTAACCTTAAGTAATAAAAATAAACTAATGTCTATATGTTTTTATTCTCTGAAAAAAATGAATTTAGCTAGCTTTGTCTAAAGTTTTTAGTATTCTATGCAAAAAAATGGTGTTTTTTGTTTAGTTGGTATGCTTATATTTCCATTAACTCAATATGGCTTTACTTTTTCATTTTTCAAAGTAAAGAGAGGACAATAAATGCAAAATATTGAATTTAAATGCAAATGATAGACTGAATATAACAGAAGGGAGTTGGTAGAATGATTTGCCACAGATTCATTTAAAAAAGTTCATTAAGACTGAAGAAGTACAGGTCCTATCATTTATGAATTCATTTTAAGAAGTTACAAATGTGAATGTTCAGGTAGTTCATGAAATCTGATCTTATACACCAATTTATAGTCAAATGATAGGCATAATGCTATTACAAAAATGTAACACAAGCCATAGTGAATATTTTATCTCTATGTGTGTATTCCAATTGCACCATTTAAAACTTAGAAGATTGGAATTAAAATATGAAACTTTGCATTGTTTTGCAATTCTAGAAGCTCATATTTAATTTTATTAAAATCTTTCCAGAATGAGCTGTGAGTGTCATTTTGTCATATACTTAGAGAATCCTGCTGGCCCTCAACTGGTGTTTTTTTGTTTGTTTGTTTGTTTTTTGCTTTTAGTACTAATTCATTTTTCTTCAAATATAAAAGATAACGTTAACAGATCTATCTTCATGTATCTATAGTTCTCCAACCCACTAATACTAAAAATTCTGGAAATCTTGGAATTTCACTTTAATGGCAACAGAATTCCAAGGTCCACCTGAAAACAAGCCTACTAAAACATCATTAGGTTTGTGATTCAGAAATTGATCTGCAGGACCATATGATGAATGTTTCCTTTAATGTTCTGAAATTTAGAAGGGAAGAAGTCCTTTATTTGTTTTGCCCAAAGCACCTATATATTCTGTGAAATCCTCCCAGTTTCTGGTAGCACATATCAAATACCCAGAATAGTCCAAAATATTCCATTTAATCTGACATATAATTCTCCAAAACAATGTTATGGGGTAGTTTTTTGTATTCACTTAGAGTGAGTTTTCTTATTGTCAATTTAGAAGTTTAATTTCTCTAAACATTTTGAATAGTCTCTATCCCTGAAAACAAATCATCTTGGTATTTTACTTTTATGACTGCTTTGTAAAAGTGAGACTCAAATGTTTTGGAGACAATCTCTTTTTCCTGGCTTCCTTCTAGCTTGAGGGACTATAAGTAACTAATTTTTTTTTATATAGTTAGTTCTATTAAATCCTTCATTCAGCAGGAAAAAGCCTTATCTAGGTAGATGATTATTGAGGTTGTAAGGGTAGGTCAGGTAACCCGGGCATAGATTACATCATATGAATATATACTTGAGCTTAATGATGATAGTTTAATTTTAATTTTTTTCCATAGCTCTATGGCTTCAATTTTGATCATACTTCCCAAGACTACAGGGACTTGAAACATTCATTAATCAGATACCAAGTCGACGAGTATAAAACAGGCTCCTCCTGTGGTGTGAATTATTAAGATCTTTTTTAATTACTTGATGTTTTTATGCTGTTATTTTCTTCTCTAACAATTACATTCAAGTCACTGAGAGACATGAACATGAACAATTTTTCTGAAATTGCCATACAGTCATGAGTCATGACTGCATAAGCTGTAATCACCAGCTAACTATAAGAAAATTCAGTGTCTGGTAAAGTGACACTTCACTTCATACACACTGACCATCTACTCTCTAAATGGGAGCATTTGTTCAGCTAGTTATGCCCCTGATCTCTCTGATTCTGTACCCCAGAATGGTAAACAGAACTGTTTTTGCACTATGAAAATGAATTTCATGTGTCAGATTACATACTATATGAAATGAATAAATAGAACACCTATGATCTAAAGGGTGAATATTCAAATTAAATTTACCATGTTTGAGGAACAAGTTTCAAAAAGCAAATGGCATAAAATGACAATTTAAAGGAAAAGCATGAGCTAACTCTCTCTCACTCACACTCTCTCCGTCTTTGACTAATTAGCAAAGGAAATGATGCAGTCATTTGCTCCTGGAGAGATAAAACTAAGAGTGAAGCAAAGATTTGCATAAAACAGCATATGATTGAGAATGACCTTTAAATGAGGAGAAGATCCCAATCAGTCTCTGCAGGCACTGCACAGTGAACGTAGGTTCTGAATGATGTTAAAATCACAGTATATTTGATATCCCAGCTTTTCTAGTACCCATAAATTTCAGAAATCACCATCAAGCATTAACTTTCCTTGAAAATCCTTGCAATAAGATAAAAAAAACCCACTTTCTGATGAATCATTGTAATTTATTTTTTATTGAATTTCTGTAATTTATTAATTTAGTATAGATATAAGATTTATCTATTTCTCAAGTTATCACTTTTGATGATTATAAAATTCATCTCACTTGTCTTGCTAATGAGAAAATATGCCATATTATTTTCAAAAATTAAAAGTAAATATATAGATACACTGATGTAGAAGTAGAAATTTAAACTAAAATTTATTTTTCTAATTATGTGATAGAACATCCCTATATCTAAGAAGAAAGCAGAATCCCTAAGAAATCCCGTTTTGCTCCAGCTTTCTGCTACAGTCAAAGAACTGTAGATGTCAAGTCAAGAGACTGTTCAGAGCTCAAAATTTAAGGTCAGAAGTGCAATAATTTAACCCTTCTAGTCCTGCTATTTAATATTATACAAGTTTTTTCCCAATAATGAATAAATAACCTGTAAAGCATTCTAGAATGTGAATTGTTTTTTTCTATGCTATGACACACAACTAGAAGTCTACCTACTAAGAACCCTATCACTATCTGTAGTAGTATTGATGTTATTGTTATAGATGTTGATATTAATGCATTAGGCAAAGTTTGAATTTTCTCTTCTATGATCGTGTGTTAAATTTTGGTGTTACATTTCAAAGTACATGAACTGTTAGACTTCTATAGAAACCACTTCCCTATTTTTTATACTGTACATTAGGGCTGCATTTTAACTTTTATAAATTATACCCTTAGAATCATATAGTATTCAATGAACAACTAAGGTGTCACAACGAAGACTTGATGCTTCATCTCTCTCCCTTCCTGTCTGTCTGTCCCTCCCTGTCCCTCTCTCTGTCTCGCCCTTTGTGTTGTCAAAAAAAAAATCATACAGTGTTAAGCCTAATCTGGAGGGCCACGATCAAGGTCCGTTGATTACACACCAAAGCTTTATTGTCTAGCTTGGCAAACTCCGACAGTTGTCTGAGGCAGAGCATGCATGCTGGCCCTTTGTTCTACTTAGTTTTTATAGTTTTGTAAGTGGGAGGTACAGAAGCAAAAATTGTAATTAGGAGCCCTTTACCACTATTGGTTATAGTCATATGTCCTTTAACATGATAGGTGCATGTTCAATTTGCAAGCCATACATCCTTTTGGAGAAAACAAAATTTACAAATCAACACAGTGGTAGAAAGATATCTCTTTACATATTAAAAGGCCTTCCTATATTTTCTAGTGTTCATCCACTTTTTCTCTGTCCATAGTCAGACGTATTAACCACATGCATTTATACAAGAGAGGTAGTTTCCGTGGGGACAAATGGCTCATAGTTATAAGAAAAGGTTTATTTTGGCTTTTCTCTTCCTGCCCCTGGCTAGCCATTCACCCCTTTCCCCACAGGTGTGGTGGAATGTCTGGGGATCCATGTTTTCCTCCCCTTTGCATTTACAATACAATGCCAAGGGCCATCCTGGTTATGCCAATCACACAGTACAGAGACTATTCTCACAATTTCTCTGCACACCTTAACCCAAATTAATATAATGTTCTCCAAGCCTCTTAAAATATTAATATTAATTCTGTAGTTTTGGGTACCTTACAACACCTGCGGGTGAAGTGGCTCAGTGGCTACTCACAGTATTAAATTTTTTACTAAAAATTGAGCTCTTAGAGTTTATTCAAGGTTTTTCCTGTAGCTTTGATGCATTCACTATTGTAGCTATCTTGTCATATGAGTATACTATAATTTATCCACTTTATTTTCATGATGCTCTTATTGGGTTCTTGTTGCTGCTGTGGTTAAAACAATCTCTTGTGCTTGCCAGTGCATGTCTTCTTATGCACATTTTCATAGTTCCAACCATAAACTGTGATTAGAATATTTTATTGAATAAATATTTTATAACATATGAATTTGACTGAGTTTCCAATTTTGGTTGTTACATTTAATAAAGCCTAAACATTCTTGTACATGTCTTATGTTGAACAAATATATGCATATTTGTTGAGTTTATAAATAGGAGTGCTGGGACATAGGCTATGCATATGTTTGGATTTAGTAGATATGATTTTTTCCTGAAATTGATTGTACTTGTTTGCTCTCTGATTTGCAGAGTATGTGAATTCTTCTGCAATATCCACATGAACACTTAGTGTTGCTTGTCATTTTCATTTTAGCCATTCTGGTGTGTGTGCATTTATATCTCATTCTGGTTTTTAATATATCTTTCCATGATTATTAATGATAGAAATTACTTTTGAATGAATTTTAAATTACTTGTGTTTTTAGTGTTTTTGTACATACACCTAATTAACAGTTAAATACAATAGAGATGCTTACCTGAAACTTATGTATTCTTATTGATCAATGCCACCCCATTAAATTTAATTTATAAATAAATTATTTTTTAAAATTAAACAAAATAAAGCCTAGTAATTTAAAAATAATATTATGGACAGAGAAAGTAGATAGAGATAATGATGAAAGAATATCAGCCAATAGTTAGCAATTTTTAAAGCCGGGTGATGGACCCATGGATGGGGCTTTGTTATATTATTCGATGTTCAGAGTAGAAGCTTTTCTAATATTCTTTTTTATTTAAGTCTGAATGATGTTTTATTTTTTTAATTAATTTTAATGGGGTGACATTGATAAATCAGGGTACATATGTTCAGAGAAAACATCTCTAGGTTATTTTGACATTTGATTATGCTGCATTCCCATCACCCAAAGTCAAATTGTCTTCTGTCACCTTCTAACTGATTTTCTTTGTGCCCCTCCACTTTTCTGATCTTAAAAAAAGAAAAGTCTGTTTAATTTCCTGCCCTCTTTTTCCTTTGTATTGTCTTGAACTATATTTGAGATATGAAATTTTTATAATTTATGCACGTTTCAAATAATCACTCATTCTATGACTTTCAAGTCTCTGTTAATGATGTTTTTTGATGAACTTTTCATTCACTTTAAGGAAATTTTAAATTTAATGTGTGTGAAAATAATAAAATGATTACTTATTATAACTCACTGAGCCTTGGCTAAATAGTTCAGTGAGTTAGCACCATCCTGAAGCACAGAGGTTGCTGGTTCAATTCCTAGTCAAGGCACCTAAAGCACCTATAGGAAGAGAAGTTCTTGTCTCTCTCTTACTGTCTCCTTTCTCTCTCTAAAACTAATAAAATAAAAATTGAGAAGAATAACTCAGTGAGAGGTCACCTCACCTCCTTTTTTCCAGGTTCTTACAGATACATAATGACTATGTAGCCTAAATGTGAAACTTCAGCTTTACTTAAAGGTTCTTCTCCATACCATGTCATTTTCAAAAGTGGAGATTATTTTAAAATTCTTACCTCAAATATTATAGCACTTTGAACCTTCAGTTAAGGTGAGTAGAGAAAAAAAATACATACTCTGTATACATATAATTTTATAGCTTAAAATAAATTCTGGAGAATATTGTATATAGTTTAATAAATGCCTGTTAGACTTTTATTTTTAATTTTGCTACTGGGAAATTCTTAATTCTTAGCCTACATTTCTTGTAAATAGTAGGATAGCTATTTACAAGAAATGTAATAGCTAAATACAGCAAGACCATGATGAAGCTAAATGTGAAATATTTTTATAAAGGTTAGTGCATGGATGGGATTCATGACCTGTAGAGTAAAATTAAAATGATGATAATAATATATAACAGTAACTTGATACAAATTTGAGCCAAAATAAATTCATTCTTCAGAAAGCTTGTGAATACTTAAGTACATTTCAGGAAGTTATCTTTTTCTCAACCCAACATTGAAAGAATTATTTTACTTTCCTTAGAGAAACCGTATTTCTAGACTATAGTATAGTTGGTAAAGAATATAGTTGTAATTTCTCTTTTCTCTGAGACAGTATCATGGCAAGTAAATGGAAGAATGCCAATAATGTCTAGGATTTAGGAATTCTAATCTCTGATGAGTGAATGCTCTTATGATTTTAGACTTGTCACTTCTTTTTATCTTTTATCCTCACACTAAGCTAATCAGGATTCTAATCATACTTGCCTATTTCATTGTAGCAACAGAAGATTAATTGCTAAATGTCTGCCTAGAGCTTCGAGGAAAAATTTTTAATAAAAAGGAGCTGCCAAAAATGTTGCACTGTCAATTTTTTAAAATATCAGAATATCTAGTAGGCTCTTCCACACATTTTTTTCATCTGTCAAAATTTACTCATCTTTCAAGGTTATGGAAGATGTAATTTTATGGGGTTTTTTTTGTATGTGTGTATGTGTGTGTGTAAGAAGTTTTTTCTTGTCTTCAGTCAGAATAAGTCAATATCCTTTTCCTCAATACTCCCCAAAACTTTGTTTTCATCTTTATTGCAAAACTGCTCCCAGCCCTTTTGTACCACAGATGTATATGTGTCTTTATGCAAACACTTTATTTCCATTTAAAATATGCTTTCAAGGTTTGTTATTGAACAAATAAGAAATACCAAAATGTTCAAGGTCACATTTAAGAGAACTCTAATTTTATTTAGTTTTATAAATCCCATGAATTAAAAGGGAGGAATCTCTTGTTATTACATTGTCAGAGATGCTTGCCTAACCTAAGTGTACAACAAAGTGTAGTGAGCTAGGCTGAAGAAAACATCAAACAGGAAACAAACAAAAATGAAGATGAAATAAGGGCAACTTTCATTTGTGATTGAGGTGGCATACATGGTCTCTTGTAGACATTAGCAGGGGAGTGATGATATTCCTCTATATTCATCCTTTGTTTTATTACTATCCTTGTGGGATAGAGGTTGGCAAAAATAATAAGGAAAATAAAATTTATAAAATATTAAAATAAATCCATGTAAATGATAATTCAAAGTTATATTAGGACTTACTCTGCTGTTATTATAAAGATACTTTGTAAGAGAGATAATATTTATTCTTCCTAATGTTAACATTTGCTGCCTCACCAAATCTTTATTTTAGCCCATAGAAGTATCTTTTTCCAAATAAGTCTTTTCCAATTCTACATAAATAATAAAGATGTTTTTTCAGGGATCTTTCCTGATACAGTAAGAGATTAGTAAATGTTGAATGTGATGGAAATAGTACTTTTATTAAAGTGTAAGCTTCTTTAATTATCTCTTTCTATTCAATAGTAAGAAGTCCTATAACCAGTAGATCATCAGGACATCAGTAAGGATAATAATCTTTTACAAGTCTCTTTACACATTTGCAGTCTACATTGATCATTCTTACTTTCCTGAACTGGCTGTTGGCAATTAAAAAAAATGTTATTCATTCAACAATTGTTTATTATTTTATGTAAAAACTTACTTTAGAGCACAAATTTGTTTTGGGGGTTGTGTGTATAGGGGGGATGCTATATTTAGATAGCATTTGAGTATCTTTTATTCTTTATCACAGTGAATCTCACCCTTTCTCATGAGTGTTCTACGTTTCATAAGGAGCTACCTCCATTACTCTTACACCTCTCACTGTCCTGCTTCGTAGGTATTCTTCCCTCTGCCTCTTACTTTAATCCTTACATCTCTCCACTTATACATATTGATTTGTTTGGGCATAAGCCTCTAACTCCAATATTATTTCCCCCAGTCTGTTCCTCTGTATATGGAATATCTTCAGCTATAATTAGTTAAAATTCCTCATGATGCTGCTGCTACATTATTTCCTGAATCATCGCTTTATTAATAGATACAAGCTCCCAAATTATCTATATCTTTCCCTTTCTCCTTGCAAGTGATATAAACATTGTCCTTTCTTATGAAATTCCAACTTTCATTTCTGTCCTTTCCCATAGTAAAGGTAGGGTGATCAACTTTCTGCTAGTCACTGTCAAACAAAGCCAAGGAATCAAGCAAAGTTGGACTATGTAAACACAGATTAATTTTGACTTGACATCATAACAATCAAATTTTGTTTAATTTTAAACCTTGTGAATATGCACATGTATAGGTGTCTCCATGTTGAGGTTCTTAAAATCTTATCCTGAAGAGGCATACAATAATTCTAATGAATGTACACACACATATATATATATATATTTGTATATCTAGAATGATCAGGGGAAAATTATATTCTAGTAAATATAGAAATACAATAAATTTAATACAAAAGAATTTTAATATACATAAGCTAATTATTTTAGAAAAATAAAATTAATTGCCTTCTAAGTATATTCTACAGAAATTAATAAGTTGTTGTGTTGACATCTCAATAAAGTGAGTTTGTAAAACTCATTTATTTTTATGATTATTCAGTTTTATTTATTTATTTTTTTATATTTTTATTTTATTATTTATTATTACTCACTTATTACGAATGAGATATTTAGATACAATTACAGTAGAGTTTCTCAAAACTTTAATATACTAGTGTGACTGATTCTCTAAGGCAAGATACAAGATTGTATATTTACAAAATTTATTTGCTTATGGAATCCTATTTTTTGAAAGCATCTTATAGATTTGTGCCTCTTAATATACATATTTTGGAGCTCTAGTCTAATTAGTTTTAAGAAATACCTGTTTCTATTTGGAAAGTCCCTATAAATGTTGAGTTTGATTCCTAAAAATGTGATTACTCTTTATTGCTAAACTTCAGCACAAGATTGGTAGCCATTTTATCTTTAGTCTTTTCTGTCTACTATCCTTGAAAAGAAAAATATAGGAATATACAGAAAAGATAGGCTTTACAGATTGATTTGGTAAAACCCATTTTTATTACAATAAATTAAGATAAAAATTACTTATGTGCCAGCAATGGTTGAAATACTAGACAGAAATCAAACACCAGGGTTAGAATTTACTGATAGAATAGACAGCATAAAATTTACTATAAATTCTGCAATCTAACTTTTATCTCAAGTATATAGACCTCTGCTGTCTTAACAAAAAAGGTGTTACTGTAAATCTTAGGAAAAGTCATTTTACTTTAAATGTATATTCATGGAAAATTCACCTCATTGTCAATGTCATCCTTATTCAATTTAAACACTTTTTCCAGTTAAACGGCTTATTTTTTTCATCAACAGTGACAAAGGCAAATAAGTCTTGAGAGAGAAAGAGATGTTTCATGTGAATATAAATGAATATATATAAAGCAAAAGCAAACTGGATGACTGTCATTGATGAACTGGGCTTAAAATAAGTAGTGAAAATTAAAACCAAAATAATTTTGAAAAAAAAAAACAAGAATAAATGAAATTAGGTTAAAAAGTGATGTAATATTAATTTTAAGGGATTTATTATAAATATTAAAATAAATTTAATGTTTTCAAATTCTATATTTTTAAAATTTTAAATAAATCTCTTGTACACATAGAATGCTATATATAACATCTTTAATTTCTTGCTTTATTAATATTTTCTTTTAAATAATACCTAAAAGTGGCATCCATTCTGAGTTATAATTTCATTAAATGGTGAGAATGTGTTTATCTATCTATAATTGTACTTTGATTTTATTTTGACTACTAATATGGGGTTTTTTTGTTTTGCTTTGTTTTATTTATTTATTTATTTATTTATTTTTGTATTTTTCTGAAGTTGGAAACAGGGAGGCAGTCAGACAGACTCTCGCATGCGCCCTACCAGGATCCACCCCGGCATACCCACCAGGGGGCGATGCTCTGCCCATCTGGGGTGTTGCTCTGTTGCAACCAGAGCCATTCTAGTACCTAAGGCAGAGGCCATGTAGCCATCCTCAGCTCCCGGGCCAACTTTGCTCCAATGGAGCCTTGGCTGTGTGAGGGGAAGAGAGAGACAGAGAGGAAGGAGAGGGGGAGGGGTGAAGAAGCAGACGGGCTCTTCTCCTGTGTGCCCTGGCCGGGAATCGAACCCAGGACTCCAGCACGCCAGGCCGACGCTCTACCACTGAGCCAACCGGCCAGGGCCCTAATATGGGTTTTTATGTTGATTAATTAGTTTTCAATATTGAAACGCTACTAATATTAATTGGTTCTTGTAGAGCTCTAACTCAAGACCTGGTCTTTTTATTTCTTTTTTTTTCTTTTATTTATTCATTTTTTAGAGAGGAGAGGGAAAGACAGAGAGAGAGAGAGGAGAAACAGAGAGAGAAGGGGGAGGAGCTGGAAGCATCAACTCCCATATGTGCCTTGACCAGGCAAGCCCAGGGTTTCGAACCGGCAACCTCAGCATTTCCAGGTCAACGCTTTATCCACTGCACCACCACAGGTCAGGCGAGACCTGGTCTTTTTAGAATAATGTTTTCCATATTCACAAAATGTATAGTGCTTACCTGTAGTGGCACAGTGGATGGAGCGTCGACCTGGAGTGCAGAGGTTGCCAGTTCAAAGCCCATTTACACTAAAAACTGGCGGCCAGGGGATGATAATAAATGGTAAGATTAGAGATATAGCTGGGGCCATTTTAGGTAGAGATTGGTAGGTTAGGGTAAAACTTTAGAAATTCTACTGCTGCACCTTTTATTCAGATTTATAACACACTTGACTGTACTTACTCTATGACATTATTGTTCAAAGATACTCACCGAGCTTGATTTTCATTAATTTCCCAAGAGGTAGAATTACCTTTAGTAACATTGATGTTTTCAGTATCCCTTGATATTTTCTCCTCTAGCTATGAATTACAATGATATTGTATATATGTATAGAATTTTATATTTCATGGATATTATCACAGATAGTGCTTTGTATAATTCTTATTAACATCCCTACACAGTATGTTGAAAGGTAACATATAACATTGATTGACAATGGAGACTTTGGGGCTCAACTGACTTGAAGTTTTGCTATTTAGTATCTATAACATTGGAAAAATGACGTAACCCCTTTCTGCTTCTTATGCTCTATCTATGTAAACATTTTTTTTTCATTTTATTTTTTATTTGAGCTAATTTACTGAAAGTTCTTAAGAATGTTCATTTCAGCATTGGTCACAATAGCCAAGATATGGAAACAAACTAAGAGTTTTCCAAAAATGCAATCATACAATGAAATAGTTCTTGGTCATAAAAAAATGATGAAATATTCTTATTTGTAACAGCATGTATGGCTCTCGAATGTATTATTCTAACTGAAATAAATCAGATGGAGTAGGACAAGAACAATATGGCTTCGCTCATAAAACAGAAAGTAACAAATCAACAAACAAAACAAAAGAAAAACTCATAGACATAGACAATAGTACAGTGGTTACCAGAGAGGAATGGCAGTGGGAAAGAGAATAATGACGGTAAAAGGGGTAAATATATACAAAGATGGTAAGACACTAAACTTTGGGTGGTGAGCAAACAATACAATATACAGGTGATGTGTTATTGAATTGTACACCTGAGACATATAATGTTATTAACTGTTACTTTAATAAATGTAATTAAAACAAAGAGTATCTCTGGCATCCTCTAATCATATTAATTATTATTATGATGTAGAGTAGAGGTCTTTTCAAGTTGTGCTTTGCTTATCTATTACAAGAGGCAACTGGCACTTTGACCTCTCTGGGCATTTTTTTTCTTCCTTCTCTGTGAAATGGCATAAAAACCTCCTTATGGTATCTTGAGAGAATAGTGGCATATATTCCTAACAGGGTAATTAAAGTTCCTACTGAATGATTTTGGCTACTCCTTTTCCGATATTAAAGTACTAAAAGAGGTAACTTCATCCAGCACTTCAGACTTGACTTTGATGGTTCCCTTAGCTGACAGGGTACATATCAGGACTGTCAGTAGTGCCTTAGTACAGAAATACGAACTGGAACACAACTTGAGAAAATGACCGCTCTGAATAAATTGAACTAGAACAGATTTCATTCTCTACTAGTATTTATTGTTATATTAGGATTTTTTCCCATTTCTTAGCCTATACCTGGGTGCAAGAAGACAATATATTGAAAAATATCTACTGATAGTGCTTGTTTATTTTTATTAGAAGTCACAAGAATATATAATTATCAACACAGTCTTAAGATACTTTAACATAAAGGCTGTTTCAAATTATCAACATACTTTTATCATATGAATACAAATAATTTTCTTTAAAAACATTTTAAAATTTATTAATTGATTTCAGAAAGAGAGAAAGGGAGGGAGAGAGAAACATCAGTCTGTTTCTGTATGTGTGCTGACCAAGAATCGAACCTGTAACCTTTGCATATGGAGATGACACTACTAATTGAGCTATCTATCTAGCCAGAGCATAATTTTCTTTTTTTTTTAATGTTTAACTTTACCTAGGATTTGTAGTGACATTTACTTTTACTTTCAAATTAAATGCAGAGTTGATTTTTAATAAATGTAGTCAATTTTTTCTCTAATTTAATTGTGTTGTTTATTTATGGCAATATACTTAAAGAAAATGAAGAAATGGTGACTTGGTAATTATGTGATATTAATTTAGAGATATTACAAAAAACATGCCTCTGGGCATATCTAAATGCAGACTCCCAGCTCTCCCATAATAGAGCTACAGGAAATCATTATTACATTTTAATTTATTTTCTTATACTCTCACTGTGCTGACCTTTGCCAACTGGCTTTCAAATCCAGTCATCTCTCTTAACAACTATTTTTTTTTTAACAATAAGCTACTTACAGGCAATGGGGAAAAATGGAAGAATTAGAGGACTGGAGATTTATCCATCTCTTTTTCTACTTCAGGGGATATTTCTAGAAGTAGCCGGATCTTATTTGTGATTCTTATTTCTACCAAAGCCCTGGATCCAAGGCTCGAGCAACTCCACCTCCTTCCCATAGTTGGTAGCAGCTCCATGCTATTCTTCGTAAGTAGATAGCTTCATCATCTTGTCTTTAGCCTTCCAACGTGGTAACTTTTGTAATTATTCCACTATGATGAAATATCTTATCTGGGACCTTTTTTTTCTGACTTATTAACACGCTAGAGTTAATATTGCATAACATCGTTGTATTTGGCATGACACAAACCTAAAACGATATTGGTTTAGAACACTTATATATTGGACAAAAAAAATATACCTTTCTAATTATTGACAAAAATTTCACAACTTGACTTCACAGCACAAAAATTTCAAGTTAATGGGCCCTGGCTGGTTGGCTCAGTGGTAGAGCATCGGCCTGGTGTGCAGGAATCCTGTGTTCGATTCCTGGCCAGGGCACACAGGAGAAGCGCCCATCTGCTTCTCCACCCCTCCCCCTCTCTTTCCTCTGTGTCTCTCTCTTCCCCTCACACAGCCAAGGCTCCATTGGAGCAAAGTTTGCCCAGGCGCTGAGGATGGCTCCATGGCCTCTGCCTCAGGCGCTAGAATGGCTCTGATTGTGGCAGAGCGACGCCCCAAGATGGGAAGAACATCGCCCCCTGGTGGGCATGCCGGGTGGATCCCGGTTGGGCTCATGTGGGAGTCTGTCTGACTACCTCCCCGTTTCCAACTTCGGAAAAACAAACAAACAAACAAAAACTTCAAGTTAAACTGCATAAAAGTGCCTTAGCTTTTAAGGATAGTTGGACATCAGTTTCTTTACGTTGTTCTGCAAGGAACTAAGTCCACTTGAGTTGGCAGTGTTTTTAAAATTGAAATTGTTGTTTTGCTAGCTTCTTTGAGGATCTTCATCTGGTATTCTTTAACAGAAAAAGGATGTTGAATTCAATTTCCTTAGATGAGTAGACATATGTCTATTGAATATGAAGGAACAAGATTACCTTCCAGAAAATCAATGCAATCAGAATACTTTTGCTTTAGGGGCAAATAACTCAATGTATCCATGATATATGGGCTTGTTATTTTCAATTCTTTACAGTTGATGGCCATAAAGAAAACTCTAACCTAAACTTTCAGAAGAAGCTAAACTAAAGTCACTTATCTTGATCAATAATGTAGGAAGTTATGCAAAAACGTTGAAATTACAGTACACAATGTTTTCATGCTTTAATCAGGGGTAATCAACCTTTTTATACCTACCGCCCACTTTTGTATCTGTTAGTAGTAAAATTTTCTAACCACCCACCGGTTCCACAGTAATGGTAATTTATAATGTAGGAAAGTAACTTTACTTTATAAAATTTATAAAGCAGAGTTACAGCAAGTTAAAGCATATAATAATAATTACTTACCAAGTACTTTATGTCGGATTTTCTCTAAGTTTGGCAGAATAAATCTTTATAAAACAACTTACTATAGTTAAACCTATCTTTTTGTTTATACTTTGGTTGTTCCGCTACCGCCCACCATGAAAGCTGGAACTCCCACTAGTGGGCGGTAGGGACCAGGTTGACTACCACTGCTTTAAATAATAACCATTCAGTTTTTCCAAAAGTCATCTGATAAATATCTTGTTGGAAAAAATTAATAGCTTGCATTTACTATAGTTTGGTTATGCAGTGAACAATGTTATAAGCATGGCGATGCACTTTAAACATCACAATATCCTTGAAAAATAAGTACACTTATTACCTATGTTACAAAGGGGAAACGGAAGCTCACAATTAAGTGGCTTGCTTGAGTTCACTTAGCTGGTAAGTGGCAAGCTCACCCTAGAAATAATGCTTTTATACTTCTCCATTGTGTTGTCTCTCAATTACCTGGTAAATTGTTTAGAGACACAATAAAGCTGGAAAAATTCAGCTCATACTAAGTACCAAGAAAGTAAGTGTTTAAGACTAATTTGGGTTTAGCCTCCAACCTCTAGTGCCTCTATTACTGTGTGGAAACAATCTTAACATATATAATTGGATCCAGCTATATTGATTTGCTTGTTTATTCTTACATGTAAATGGATATTAGATTTACTTGAAGTAATTTTTCCTATATAGTTACCAGTACGACTCTTTTGGCTTATGGAATCCCTTGGCTTTATGGGATTAAAATGTGGGAAGTAAGGCCAAGGAATCTGTATTTCTTTACAATACTCATTATATATTTTCAAGGCATAGATTCAATGCAGTGCAATTTGAAGTTACTGAGTTCAGAGAATGAGTATAATACTAGCCCTGGCATTAAAAAAACCTTTCAGTAACTGTTTGTTGAATATGGGAAGTAAACAAGGGTATCAGGCTATATTCAAGGATTTGGCAGCATAGTAAATGAGGCAAAAGAAATGATTTTATACCCGTTGTCTTTAGAAGTTATCTCAGTTCTAGCAAAGATCATTCATTCATAGTTTTCACATGGGAATGTTGGTAGGGTAGTATTTGATATATTTTTCCATCATTTCTAAGAACATAGGGGAGAAACCATCAGGGCAGGTGTAAATTTTATGATCTAAGTGTGAATTATAATTAATAATGGAGCTGACATCAGTGGATAAGAAGATTAGTAAATGCTACCAAGATAGTGACAGAATTGGCAGAAAAGATGACCAAAGGCTAAAGTAGAGAGGAATTATATATATGTCTCGATAATGGAGAACCAAGGCCTCCAGGAGTTGGTCAGACACCAATCCTTGACCTGTAAACTTTAAATTCTGCATCTGGATATGTGCATGTGCAAGGGCCTCTTCCAGTATCACTTTATTAAATTCTAGATAATTAGCAATAGCTCCTGGTAAGCTGATATCAGAGACAATACAGGAGAATTAAGAATCTTTGTTTTTAGACAGAAGGCAAAATTGACTTCAATAGCTTTTATTAAACAATATTCTGAATTTATTGACAATTTTCCAAATTCCAAACAGATGTCCTTTGCTTCTATTTGATTCTGTCCCTGAGTTACATGTACTAAATTGCTTATAGATGGTATCAGTTGTGGGTCATAGAGTTAGAGAAACTTATACTTCTCAAATATTCATTTTCTGCACCTCAAATAATATAGGTTCAGTGAAGTTTCAATTCTTCTCTGAAGGTTCAATATACTTATTTATATATTACACATATAGGAGGTAAAAGTATAAGTTGAGCTTTCTATTTTATGGCACTATAGGATTGGATTCTTTAATAAAGACCATAAAAATGTGTAAGAAAAATACCAGTTTTAAGACTAGCAAATGGTATTTTTCTACCCTCTTAATGTGCATTCTGTAGATTAATCTAAATTCCTAAATTCCTGCATTTTCCAAATTATGGTATAAACTTAGAATTAGGTTGTAGGAAATGACAGCATAGTTAACACTGACCCAACTACAATTTAGTTTATAGAAGAAGCATTTGGATATTCTAAAGGTTCTTACATGACAGTGGTTATCTTAAATCTAACTGAAGTAAGATAAAGTCCTTTCCAACTGTAGAGAATGTTATACTTTCTTTATGATCTTAGCAATAAAGTGTTCATTCATTGGTTTCTGGATTTGAGAACATTCATTTTGTAGATCATCATCTAAAGATTTAACCTAAGAATTCACTAATATGATTAATTTGAACTTTATTCTTCTAGTCACAGTATATGTTTCTCATGTAAATCTTTTTTCTTTACCATTACATCTAAAACGTAAAAAATTCTGAATTCCCTATTATGTTTCACAAAATTTAAAAACAGATTACGAAAATGGTATGCTCAATTTGTTTAATACCTTCTTGAAGCATGATTCAATACTTTGGGTAACACAATTAAGAAAGTGAAAGAAAATTTAACATTTCATTATCCCTTTAGTCTATCCTATCTTTCTAAATTTACTTATTCTCTTATTATTTTGCATCATAGACACCATTATCAATAATGATGAATTATAACAAAATAATGTAACTGATACCCTTTAATGTATATAAAATATATAATAAGTTGAATGGATTCATATTGTATTTTTAAAGTAAAATTTTAATTTTTAAAAATAAGTCATTTTACTTATTTTTCTCATAATAATTTCAGACCAAAAATGAAAGCCTTAAAATAGCAATACTCACACATAGTTGGGACTGCTAAATAAAAGAGAACTTCTACAAATAGATTGTATGGTTATTAATGAAGTCACCAGTAACTTCCTCCTTCAACGTGATCTTCATGTTTTATGGCACATTGATGATGTTTTGATTAGAGTTGGGAGATGTTTGTTTATTATTATTATTGTAAATTATAATTTAAAACACCATCAATTTTCTCAGTGGGTATGTAAAAGACTCATTGTTGACAGCTGCATAACTGTAATCCAGAAGTTAGATGCAAATTCTTATTACTACAATATGAACATAAAAGGTAATTTTCTTCTAATTCTGCTGAAGGTTCAAAAAGATAAGTAGGATTCTTAGCTTTTCATATAAGAGAGGCCTTAAAGAATACAATTATACTAAGGGAAAACAGTAAAATAGACCCACTGATCTTTCCCTCTTTTAACTGAAAATCTGTAAAAAAATAAAATAAAATATTGCCCCTGAATGAATAGAAAAAAGGAAAATCTTAAAAAACATATAATCACCAATGGTTTTGCAGCTTTGCATCAAATATCCATACTTGTTTACTATGAAACACCTACGGTGTTGATCATGTACAGAACCTAAACTTATTACAATGCTAAAGCCTAAATTTACTTACTGTGTGCCAAGTAATACTTCTAAGTGCCTGACAGGAGCAAAAGCAAATATTCTCTGTAGAAACTTAGCTTCAAAGCTGGCCTCAAATAATTCCCATGGGAAGTTCCATGAATTTAAACTCACAATCACAAAACACAAACACACAGGAGAGCAGACAATATTATTCAGAACCAGCAAATAAAGTAGAAAACGGAATGAGACCCATAATAATGTCAGATATTAGAATTATTAAGTAAACTTTTAAATAATCATATTAAAATACTAAAAGAAATAAAAATGATTTAAATATATTTATAATAAGAGCTACAGAAAAACAAGTAAATTTTAAAGGAATCTTAAAGAGAAAAATAAATGAAGAGAAATCAGTAATAATTGGATAGGTTTGATAGCAGATGGGGAACATCTCAAGACAACATTAGTGAGGAAAAATAAATCTAAACAAATACAGAATAAACACAGAGAATAAAGAGAAAGATTTCAAAAATAAATTACGTCCATGTAAGGAATATCACGTATCTAATCAGTATTTCCCAGGATATAGGAAAGAACAAGGAAGAGGCAAATTAGATAAGGGCCTGATTATATAAAGTAGTATACAGATTCTTAGAAGATTAAGAACAATAAGCAAGATAAATAAAGAGAATACTTTACCTAAGTGTATTACCATGAAAATTCAGATCATCAATGAGAGCACTAAAGTTTTTTTTAAGTTTATTTTAATTTTTTAAATTTTATTTATTCATTTTAGAAAGGAGAGAGAGAGAGAAGAGAGAGAGAGAGAGACAGAGAGAGAAGCAGGAAGCATCAACTCCCATATGTGCCTTGACCAGGCAAGCCCAGGGTTTCGAACCAGCAACCTCAGCATTTTCAGGTCGACGCTTTATCCACTGCGCCACCACAAGTCAGGCCTTTTTTTTTTTAAAGGCTTTTTTATTTTTAGATTTTATTTATTCATTTTTATTAGTGAGAGAGAGAGAGAGAGAGAGAGAGAGAGAGATAGAGAGAGAGAGAACAGGGGGAGGAGCAGGAAGCATCAACTCCCATATGTGCCTTGACCAGACAAGCCCAGGGTTTTGAACTGGCGACCTCAGCATTCCAGGTTGACGCTTTATCCACTGCTCCACCACAGGTCAGGCGAGAGCACTAAACTTTTAATAGCTCCTAGAACTGAAGATGGAGTATCTTCAAAGACAAGAGAATTATGCTGAAGTCTGACTTCTCAACAATAAAAAATATCCTAATGTGTTCAGAGGAGGAACAAAAAAGAAATCAGAGTTCCATGTCAGCTGAAAATATCTTTGACAAATTTAGAACAATACAAAGAATTTTTTAACCAACAAAAATTTTTAGTGTTTACCACCACAGACTGTTTCTAAGGCAAATATTAAGAGATTGCTTAAGACAGAAATAAAAGTGATCTTACATGGAAAGCCTGAGAAGAAAATAAATGGAATGACAAAGTAGCAAGTATACATATATTGGTAAACCTAAATGGATAAAACACACATGTGAGAATTGGCCACATCCCAGGACATAAAGCAAGTCTCAAATAATTTCACAGGAATAAAAGTGTTCTGTGATACAATGCAGTTAAGTTAAAAAACAAACAGTAGAAAAATAACAAGTTTTACAATTTAGAAAAAATAAGCCAATGATGAACAACTCCTGGGCCAAAAAAGAAATTGTAATGGTAATTAGCAAATATTTAGGGATCAATGACATAATCCCCCTTACCAAAACCTGTAGGAAGCAAGTAAAGGGGTGCTTAGATGAAAATGTATAACCTTAAATGATTAAATTAGAGAAGAGCAAAGGCTGAAAATCGATGACCAAAGCATCTAACTCTAGGTGTTATAAAGGAACAGTAAATAATAGAATAAATCCATATATTCTGTACTTTCTCTTTAATAATAAAGATCTAAGCAAAACTTTAGTGAAATACAAAGCAAGATGAAAAATCAAATTTGAAGGAAATCCTAAGGTTAGCCAAGTGTTGTATGATAGGGTGGTTGGGGAAGGCGTACAGGAGGATATTCTTGTTTCTAAAATTGAAATAATAACAGAGCCTATTTTGTCTTCTTGATATGAGGATTAAATGGGACCAACTATATAGAATTACTATTAAATGTTTGGCATATTTATATACTACTTGAGAAGATGCCATTTCAACTGGCAATACTGTGTCACATATAAATTACTTGGTGATCAATTAACATTAGTGCTTTAGCATTCCAATTCTAATTACTTTTCCTTATTTCTTTTCAATTATTGTATTTTAATTTTGAATTTTCTTTGATTACAAATGTAAACATTATTAGATTTTTATCTAATAAATAAATTTATTTTTTAATAGGTTGGGTTAATAAATTATTAACCTTTTGGGGCCAGTTATTTAACTTTCATTTTTCTCATACTAATAATCATACCTGAGTTTACATAATTTTGAAGCAAATTCTGTGATCTAGTGAGTACTACAAAACTGCTACTTTAGAGTGCTTTTAAAAATTTTTTTAATTGAATATATTAAGATGATACTGGTTCTTAACTTCTTTTCCTAGTTCTCAGCTTTAATGTAAGAATGTGGTCTAAGATCCCTTTTAATGACCACACAAGCACACACTGATCCTTAAGTTGGTAATAAGTTGCATCATTCATTGAGAGAGTTTGCCCAACACATACCAATTCTCTATTCTTTCCATGAGCTGGTGACTTTAATTGGAAATCTTTTTCAGAATTCTTACACACACACACACACACACACACACACACACACACGTTCCCCAATGTATATATTAGTGCACAGTTATCATGGTTACTCCCTACTGTTAAGGCTCCCTAAAGATTTAATTAATAGTTTATTTTTGTATTATAAGTCATAAGGTAACATTATGTTGTGGATCATAATTTATTTTATTTCAGTTTTTCTTATTAAGATATAGTTTATGTACAGCAAAATTCTACCTGTTTAATGAACCATTCTGTAAGTTAAAAAAGAAAAGTATCGGTTATATAACTACTATTCCAATCAAAATATAGAACAGCATTAATAGATAAATTTTTTCTTATCCCTTATTTGTAAAACCCTCCTTTCTACCTCCAGCTAATTATTGATTTGCTTTTGTCAAAATAAATGGAGTCAGTAAGTAACATTTCAAATCTATCTCCTTTCTAGAAGCATAATGCATTTGAGCTTCATCCATGTTGTTGATTTATCAATAGCTCATTTTTTATGATTGTTGAATACTTTTTCACTATATGAATGATCAGTTTGTCAGTTTCAAAGTTGAAGTCCATTCAGGTTCTTTCAAGTTTGTGACCATAACAAAGCCACTTTAAACATTCTCATATAGATTATTTTGTATGAAAACAAATGTTGGGCAAATGAGTTTGTAAAATATAATTTTTCAAGTTTGCTCACTTTTTATTGTTAAAAAATGGCCACTGCCCAGGTATGTGATCTGTGAAACTGCTAATTACTTTGCTGCTTGGGAAGGGACCTGGTTATGCTAATATTGCCGGAAGAGAGATTTTCATTCCAAAAAGTTTTAAGAAGAAGAAGGAAGGAGAAAAAGGAAAAGAAGCCAAGATGGCAGGTTGCTGAAGGAGAAGCCAGTTTGTGCAGAGAGGAGAAGGGAGAAGGTGTGCAGTTGGGGAACCAGAGGTGACTGAGCTGGTGGGGGCCTCTGATTCTAGGAAAACCCAGAGAAGATTCTTCTGGTTGTGGAACCGGAGAATTTGTGAGTGGGTTTTGGAGCCCTGTGTGTTTTTACTCACCTGCCAGGTGCAAGGGTAGAATAAAGGCATGGCCCACCAGTTTTTGGCTCTGCAATTTCTTTACCATCTGACCAAATCTAATGGGAACTTGCACCATGATGGTGGTGGTCCCTGGCCTTACATCAGATCATCAGTCTAGTTGGAAAATGGTAAGTGCATGCTTAAGATTTTTTTGGTTTTCAGTAAAATATTTATTTCACATTATTTTTAGAATAACAAAAAACATTGAGAAGATGGTACAGAGTCTTCACATAGAGTATTTCAAATTCTATTTCCTTAGTATTAACTTTTTACATAAGTATGGTACATTTGTTACAATTCATGAACCACTATTGATATCTTATTGAAATACATAACTTTTTTAGATTTCTTAGTTTTTACTTAATGTCCTTTTCTGTTACAGGATCCCATTCAGGCTACTACATTTCATTTATTTTACATGGCTTCTCAATCTCCTTTAGCTATGACAGTTAAGCAGACTTGACTTGTTTTTAATGATCTTGACAGTTTTCATAGGTACTATGTAGACTGTCTCTCAATTGGACTATGCTGGGTGTTTCCTGCATGATTAGACCAGGGTTATACAGTTTTGGAAGGAAGACCATGAAGCATGGTATCATTTCGTCAGGCCATATAAAAGATACAAACTAGTAATATAATTTATCTTCAAAAGTTGATCTATCTGCATTACATGAAGGAATATTCTAATATATTTACTTCATTATATTTTTCAGAAAACTGTAACATTCATAATCTTTTAGGATAATAAATCAATTTTAAATTACTTTTGTTCATATAGATTTGTAATATTAGGTTTTAAATTGCAGCTCTTGAAAGTTGCAATCATCACATGCTAACCAACAATGGCATTTTATCTTTGATATTTTATTTGTAAATACTGTATCACTATGAAACAAGCTAATATTTTTTTTTTATTTTTAACTCTTGCAAGTGTTAGATACCCAAGCTTGCATTAGTAATTTAACTTTTCTAAGACTTAGTTTTTAATCTGCCAAGTTAGTTAATTTACTTAGAATGTACATCCAGTCCCTTTATTATCAGTTATGAGGGTCTAGTGAAATATTGGTTGGCAAAGTGCTGTGTAAATTATGTAGCACAGTAAAAATATGTTACATTATTTTCATCAAGACTTTTTAAAACTCACATACTTAATCTCATGTAAGATATGGCACTCAGAGAAACGATAGTGCTTGCATATAATTTTTGATAGGTTAAAATCTCTAGGAAGCAACTTTTGTTTTCTAGTCCCAATTTTGGATTCCTTGGTAAAATAAAATCCTGCTCATCCTGTGGACAGTTTTGTTTCTACGTGCATTTCCTATTTGGACTTAAAGGATAAATCCAACAGTTTAGCGTGTGAGTCAACAGTGTTCAACTGCCTCTTTGATGTTGTTTACACTCTTATGAATATTGGCCAAAGAAGTTACTCTGAAGCTTGGGCGAGATAGAGATACCCTACAGCAGTGGGAAGAGAGGGTGGGAAATAACAATTGAAGACTACATTTTCAAGTGTAGGCATGTGTACTCTGAATATAGCACTCATTAGCTGTTATATATATTTTTCATTATAGTAATTTTTAGATTTCAGCCACCACGTTTTCTCTCAATTGTTTTATAAGTTTATACAATATTAACTCTTCTGGTCAAATGTCACCAGCTCTCCAAAGTCTAGGTATTGTAAAAAAATTACATTTGCCTGCAACTGCAGTGCATGAAAACTTTCTGGGAGATGGGACTATCCAGCCAACAGGGCCAAAGTGCAAAAATTCATGTCAGTGGTTTAATAGTCACCCTTATATTTCCTGCTGTTCACTTCCTTGAGAAAACCAAAAGATTTAACAATTTTGTCTTTTCCAAATGGATTCCCACTGCACTGGCCAATATTCATAAGAGTGTAAACAACATTGAAGAGGCAATTGAACACTTTTGACTCATTTGTTAAGCTGTCGGATTTATTCTTTAAGCTCAATTAGGAAATGAATGTAGAAGTAACATTATTTGCAGGATAAGCAGGGTTTTATTTTATTCAAAGAATCCAAAGGTGAAACAAGAAAGCAAAATGTGAAATTACTGAAACAAGATAAATTTGCATGATAATAAACGGGGATCTATTCTTAACATTCAAGGATTCAGCACTTCTATGTTCCATATAGGCACAGTTGACATGTTTTTTATGTCATACCTATTTTAACACATATTTCGATTATTGTTAAATGGACTAAAAAAGACTATACACTTGCAAGAAAATGTTATTATAGTGCCTTATATTTCAGTTTAAGAAAGCAAAAGATAAATTGATAATGAAGGTAATTGGTTTACTGGTGTTTATAGAAAATCATGATATAACTAAAGATTCTAGGGATAAAATGGTCAAAACACAACTTCCAGAAGAATGACACTTTGGACAATTATCTTTTACTTTTATAAATAGGACTCTCTTAAGAAGAGGATATGAGTAGATAAATATCAACTGCAGTTTTATGTTATCAATAGTGAGGTCAGGAACTAGGTAAGCTCTGGTGAAAGTGTGAAATGCTTGGGTGCACACTTTCCCTTTAAAGAAGCCTCAGGTTCATACACAGGAAGCTGTTTCTTGAAAGTAGTCATAGTTTTTATCATCTTATACCATAAAGTAAGTAAAATTTAACAAAGATGATATTTTGTGGAACACATGTGGGCCTAAGTAGTGTTTAATATTTTAAGCATTGTTGATTAGACATGAGATAGAAAAACCAGAATATTTGGTTACATGTTCACTTTAAGCTTCCATAATTGTGAACCTAAAGAGACCCTTTTCAATGACTTGTGTGTCTATTATCAAGAAAGGCTGGTTGCCTTCCCAGTTTAAAATTAAAGTCACAACAGCAAAGCATTAAAAATTACCATAATTTGTCGTTATTTGTAATTCTAAAATTTTAGATTTTATGAGACAATGCAAGTCAGCATGTGTCAGGGAAGAGTTTTGGTAAGTGTGATGGGTTATCAAAGAATCAGGAGAAACTCCTAAAATTTGAACTCCAGAGGCCATGACTGGTTGACTCAGTGGTAAAGCCTCTTTCTGGCGAGTGGATGTCCCGCCCAATTCCCCGTCAGGGCACACAGGAGAAGCGCCCATCAGCTTCTCCACCCTGGCCCCTCTCGCTTCTCTCTCTTTCATTCTCTCTCTGACTCTCTCTTCCTCTCCTGCAGCCATGGCTAGACTGGAGTGAGTTGGCGCCAGGCACTGAGGATGGCTCCATGGACTCAGCCTCAGGCACTAAAAAACAGCTCTGACTGCAACTGATCAAGGGCCACAGACGAGCAGAGCATCGAGCTCTAGTGGGCTTGGCTGGGTAGATCCCTGTCAGGGCACATGAGGGAGTCTGTCTCTACCTACCTTCCTCTTACTAAAAAATAAATAAAAACAAACAAATAAATAAATAAATAAATAAATAAAATTTGAATCAGAGTATTTCAATTTTCTCTTAGAATAACCTTTTAAGTATTTATGAGTGGTTTTTTAATATCTTAAAAATTCAACAGAAAAGAGATTTATAAGTTTCTCACTTGATAACTTTCTTAGTGATTTACTTATTTAATTAGGTTTAGTTAACATTTGATTGTTTATTTAATATCTGGATTATTTTAATAATTTTTTGTAGATATAAAGATAGTTATTTATCTTTTCTCAGTGATCACAATTTTTCTTCTATTCTGAAATAGGACAGTCATATGCATATAGGGTCTTCTAATCTCTTCCAATACGATACAGTGTGCAATAATGTTCCTCTCACCACCTCGCCTCAAAATGACAAAAGTAAACTTCCCCCAAACAAAACAAAACATAACAAAAATCAAAACTAAAACAAACAAACAAAAAACAAAAACACAATACAAAAGAAAATTACCTAGTCTTGTTATAAAGAGAAGTCACATTTTCCAATTATACCAAGTAACTGGATTCACTAAATGTAACAATGGGCTGGTTTTATGCACATTTTCTTTTTGTTGTTGGAAAGTTTCTTTTATCTTTAGCATTTCTTCTTTCCCAGCATTTTCTCTTTAAATATCTGAAGATTTCACAGTCCATTACCATTTTCTTTACCTTGTAAAAATCGACATGCTTTTTTATTATTTATTTATAACCACATATAATGGAGTATTAATATTGACTAAGAATGTATTATCTCCCACATTTTACAAATATTAAAACAGTTTAGAATTTTAGCACAACATATGTCTAAAAACAAACTTTTAAAAAAAAATAAATGTTGGTCAGGCTATCATTGAAATAGGATCACCTTGGAAATCAGAAATTAAGGAAGCAATATTTCTTTTCATTTTTGGTTTTCTAACCATGCTGACAATGCCTTACAACTAAACTCATGCTTCTCACTCTGCTATCTCCATTATCTTTAATGCATTCAACATCCAGAAAGGGAAAAAATAAATTTTGCATTAACTGCTTAACATTGTGATGATAGAGTAAGTCTTGGGGTGGGGAAATATAACTTATAGATAGATTTGATGGTATGAGAGCAGAGTTGACTTTTCCCCTCTTTTCTACTTGTAGAGTTTCCAAATTGCTCACACCAAGTTGAGATATTAGAAGAAATCTGTATACACAATATACCTAGGCTTGTCACAATATTCAAAAGAATACTATTTCTGTGAGACAGTTTCAATCAGTGAGTGTTCTAGCATCTGTTATTATGTGAACATCTTGCCTCTAATTTTTAAATTGCAAAATAGACTGTGATTTTTTGTGTGACTTATTAAGCTTTTATGCATTTATAGGAGTTTGTTTTTGATATTTTTATGTTTATGGTTAGAATCACCATAGTATGTAAATTTACATGTGACAACTGCTTTTAATAGAAAAACAAAATTATTTATTACTTTTACATGTTTCAGCTTTTTTTGGGATAATTAAAAATGGCTAGATGGTGAGAACACTAAAATCTCATGGAAAATCAGAATTAAACATTAAAGGAGGATTAAATTATTTTGATCTACAAACAAAATTTTATAACTTTCTATCTAAATTTTATAATTTTCTATCTATAATATTATAGATAGAAATAGCAAGAAAAAAATGAATACTAAAGAGAATAAACTAGGAAGAATAATGAAATAAAACTTATTGAAAAGGACTGAAACTGAATAATAAATAATGTTTAATTGAAAATTACATAAGAAAGATGTAATTCTATAAGAACTGCAAAGGAAATCATCAGTGACCAGAGGTAAACCATTTGAAAAATTTAAACACTTGATGCCATGCTAAAAATGTTTCACTCAGTCCACCTGATTTATGTTTTAGTCCCTGATTTAGTCTGAAATTAACTTTAAAGGAGTATATCAGAATCCTAAAATTACCAAGTTAATATAGTGTAGAGTTTAATAATGTCTTGTATCTTTGGGTACCATTTTTGTGTCCCCTATGCTTTGTGTCATAAAGGAGATGTTCCCAAGGAACTAACTAAACAAATAAATTCAGAAAATATGTTAACAAATTATTAATCTTTTTAATGCATGTGAGAATGTTGTATAGGCCACAGAGAATGAAAACACTACATAGTATGTGTGAGTGTGTGTGTGTGATATATATATATAACAAGTTTCCACTGATGACAATATAAAATATGTTTAGCTGTTGCATTTCTTTCATTGGAACTCTACTTTTATTTACTCTAATGTCTATGGAAACACCAAAATATCATCCAAGATTTGGATATTTCTTTTTTAAACTGTCTTCTTCTTCTACACCTGTGACCAGCCTACTATGCTTGTCAGAAACAATAAAAGGGAAGTCTACTAACCACTGGGAACAAATCTATTCACAGGACCATAGTGAATACGGCTCAGGAAGCAGCTGCTCTGCTTAAATCTGTTTGGCACAAGAAGCCATATGCAAGACGTTCTTTTGAAAGTTGTGCTTACATAATTTATTTTCAAATGAGTTTCTTTGGTTGGATTATAATATTGCAGTGCAATAGTTCCAATTTAAAAATTTCTATCAAAGTTTATAGAAACTATGGATTTGCAACTACCAACTCCAAGCATAAAGAGCAACTGTGATCTTGACTGTATATTTAATCTCACGTACAAGTGAATATTTTCCTTTTTACTAAAAACTAAAGAGAATTTCATCAATGATATGGAATTAAAAGTCATACCTCTGCCTGGCAGGATGTTTGATCTTGATCCAAGTATCAGCTAGATCAAAAGAAATTTAATTTTTTTCTATGAATGTGTATTTTAAATATCATTTGAAAATTTAAATGCTCTTTTTTTCAAGGTAAAATTTAAATACGTTCAAATTGACATGATTGATTAATGTTAGCATTTGAGTAGAAAGTGGAGAAATAGCAAAATCATAGATTGTTTTCCTTGATCAAGGGGACAGATGTTTGAAGACCCAAGAAGGCCTTTGGCAAATTACTTTTTACAATTATTGTTTAATGTAATTCAGCTACAGAGGAGAGAAAACAAATTTAAATCTGTTAAATATGAATGTTACTTTATGTCTTTTCATTTGTATTTTAAATATTTTTCAAAATTAGAATTTACATATTTTTGCAGCCATAATCCAAAAACTAAAAAAAAAAAATACAAAGCTAAATGGAAATTAATTTTGTATTTTATTTAGAATGTACTTTCTTCTGTGTATTGATACTTGCATATCTCTTGGTGGTAATAGATGTTATTAAGATTTATTCATTTTTACTTATAACATATACATTTATTTTAAACACATAATAGAGTATCTCATGATATTTTATGTTTTTTTGTATTTTAGAGGTAAGAGAAAAAACTAGGTCAGTTAGGAAAATAAACAACTAAAATATGGCACTATTAAGAACATATGAGTAATTATTTGGATTTAAAAGCCTTATTTTATTTATATCCTTTCAGATTTATTCACTACTGACAGTCAAGTGCTTTATAAATTCTAACAGAAAGGATGAAACACAGTATTTGATTGTAAGCCGATAAAGCAGGATAGGAAAGCTATGAAAAATCCTTGGAAAGTAGAATGGGGAAACTGAGACAGAGAGCTAATTCAAACTGACCTTATCCAACACCCTAACTGACCTCCATTCCTCTCTCTTATACAACAACTCCCTTATGCATTAAGCCCTCAAGACAATGGAGTTCTAATCTCATCAAGGAGTCTTAGAAACAAAGCCTTGAGTCTGTTGACCAGAGAGATAGAGAGGTAACATCTAGACCTCAGTTTGTTTCAGCTCCAGGCTCAGAAAAGCAGCACACCCAAATGAAATGGTGTCATCGCTGGCATCAGGACCTAATGCGATGACCCATGTCCCCCTACCTTAGCACTATCAGTCATTAGAGACCAGGGCATTGACCCTATACACTCGTTTTCATTAATCAGCATACTAAAGGACACACCTGGAAAGGTGATGAATATTCTATTGTGATTCTCCCTTGAGAACTCCCCTAAAACTCCTGCCTTTAGAAAACAGATAAAATCCTTAAGACAAAGAATCCCATGAGTGCTTTCTCTGTAGAGCACACTGGTGCCTTCTTTTCAGGCATGTATGTTTGTTTTCTTTCTCTGAAGCTTTAAGTGAACCCATGAGACTTGCATGTAGTGGGCAGTGGCAACTCGTCTCAGGATAAGCTCATGAATACATCTTTTAGAATCCTTCTTTTTCTTCTGTAACTTGTTTCCTGAGTCCATGCAGCCCAGCCAACTCACTTCTTCTGCCTGTGACTTTCTCTCTAAAAGGCCAAGGCAGCTCCTGGAGCAGTCTGCTAGAATATTTAGAATATTCCCTTAGAGTGCACTTTCACTTTTAATGCTAAGTAAAATACTTCTTGTGCTACAGTTCTTGGCTTTGAATTCTTTCTTTGCCAAACTTAAGAACCAAGAGCCAACATCACTGGTAACACATTTATGTATGTTAAGTTTTTAGACTTGAAATAATACCTTATTGCATATGATTTTGTTCACTTGGAAATGACCCATTAGATTTATGAAAAACAAACAAATAAGCATATACCAAGAAAGTCAATAAATCAATAAAGATGTTAAGATTAAACATACTTGAAAAATATGTTTATAATAAAATTAATTTTAAAATAGGTCTTTACAACTGCTAACTTTTTAAAGAGATACACTGAAGCAGAATAAAGCTAACTTAAAAAAGGAAAATTTATTTTCCAATGAAAATCATACTAAAATTTGGTTTTGTTAATTAAATGTCAGTTAAAAGTGTGATTATACTGTGGAGGAGACACAAATTTTCCTCTATCCTAAAGGTTCTTTTGGTGAGTCTAATAAATAGACATGAGACAGATTAGTCAGAGAAAATAACCAAATTTAATACTATATATATATATATATATATATATATATATATGGAACTATATATATATATATATATGTATGGAACTCTGTTTACACGAGGGAATCAATGACCCAACATGCACAAAATTTTCAGAGATAGGAAGGGTGATTGTGTCCTGGCCGGTTGGCTCAGAGAATAGAACATTGGCCTGGTGTATGGACATCCCAGGTTTGATTCTCAGTCAGGGCACACAGGAGAAGAAATCATCTTCTTTTCCCCTCTCTCCCTCCTTTCTCTCCTTCTTCCCCTCCACAGCCAGCCAGTGGCTCTGTTGATGGAGCATCAGCCCCTGATGGGGGTTGCTGGGTGGATCCTGGTGGGGGCACATGAGGAAATCTGTCTCACTATCTCTCTTCCTCTCACTAAAAAAAAAAAAAAAAAAAAAAGAAGAAGAAAAAAAAGAAAAGAAACGACCATTGAGGTATATAAAACGTCCTGAACTAGGAATGAGGTAAGCTGCCTTGGGGGCTTCAAAAGGTCTTTGAAAGATGATAAGCAGAGCAGACATTTAATAAATAGAAGTTTGCCCTGCCTTATAGATAAATGAAAGAAGTTATTTCTGATAACTTCTTATTATAAGGCCCCTGAATCAAATTCTTTTAAGTAGTTAAAGAGAAGGACAGAGGTTTCTCTTGAGCCTAAAGGTAAAATTGTCTTATGCTCCAAGTAATCTTATACCACTGAAGCACATCTCAGGGTTGCTCATTCTGAACATCCACAATATTAATAATAGCTAACAAATATTCAGTGATTTTTACATGCTACAGCACAGGGGTCGGGAATCTTTTTGGCTGAGAGAGCCATGAACGCCACATATTTTAAAATGTAATTCCGTGAGAGCCATACAATGACCCATGTACATTATGCATTATCCAATAAAAATTTGGTGTCCTGGAGGACAGCTGTGATTGGCTTCAGCCACCTGCAACCGTGAAATGAATGGATTGTAATACATGAGAATGTTTTATATTTTTAATGTTATTATATTTTTTATTAAAGATTTGTCTGTGAGCCAGATGCAGCCATCAAAAGAGTCACATCTGACTCGCAAGACATAGGTTCCCAACCCCTGCTATAGCACTTTCTATATATTTTTTTCCCTTTATTCTTCACCACCCAAGAGACATGTACTACTTTTAACCTATATTACAGATGAGGAACTGAATCATGGAGAAGCTAAATAACCTGATTAGTCACAAAGCAGTAAGTAGATTCAATCTTAAACAAATATCTCTATTCTTTAAAAGTGATATGTATGGAAGTAAAACATATTATCTTACACTGTATTCATTACCAATTTAATGCTAAAATATCAATGCCCTTTATTTTAGTATGAGTCTGAGTCTGGTTATAAGAGTTTCTTATTTTTTATAAACTTATAGAAACAACTATAATGTATCGTTATGATTATCTATTTTTTGAAAAGTTTAAGATAAAAGTAAATTCACTCTCAAAGAATCCTTTTAGATTTGTGTCTTTTCCTCACTTTTATTTATTTATTTTTGCATAAATTTTACTGACACTTAACTGGATAGTATTTTTTAATCAATTAAACTTTACCAAGGTGTTTCAAAGTGGTCATTTTTGATAGCTATAACTTATTTTCACCCCTATTATTATATTTTTAAAAATTTGGTAAATCACATAATGGCATTTAATGTTCATCAAATATCCATGTATTCCTTTGCACATCACAACCGGCCCTGCAGTCTGTTTGGTACTATTTGACCAGCTAGACGTGGCTGTAGAGCAGTGGTAGTCAACCTGGTCCGTACCACCCACTACTGGGCGTTTCAGCTTTCATTGTGGGTGGTAGCGAAGCAACCAAAGTATAAATAAAAAGATAGATTTAACTTTAGTAAGTTGTCTAATAAAGATTTATTCTGCCAAACTTAGCGAAAATCCGACATAAAGTACTTGGTAAGTAATTATTACTATATGCTTTAACTTGCTGTAACTCTGCTTTATAAATTTTATAAAGTAAATTTACTTCCCTACTTTATAAATCACCATTACTGTGGAACTGGTGGGCAGTTAGAAAATTTTACTACTAACAGAGATACAAAAGTGAGTGGTAGGTATAAAAATGTTGACTAGCCCTGCTGTAGAGGATGGTATGTAAACTCCTCTTAGAATCATAAAAGATCTATGTGTTCTCCATATTTTATCTTATCCTGTCCCCCAAACCCTAAAGATACATGTTGAAAAGACAACACAAATGACATTATGGCAACTTGCAATATCTTGATGGAAATAGTCCAGATAGTTGACTGAAAATGTTGTACAACATGCAGCAGACATTGTATAAAGGAGAAAGAAACTTTTGTACTAAACCACTGGGATTTGGGAGTCAATTTGTTTCCAAAACACTCTCCAGGTTCCCCGAACTGATATACAAAAAGTAGGAATTAACACAGTTGACTCTTGGTAACCATAACACTTTGCGTGGTGGCAATAGATGCACATGGAAGTACTTCAGAGTAGCCCAGTAAGAGAAAGTTCTCAGCATACCCTGGGAATTAGTCAGCATACTTTCTAGAAGGAATAAACTACACTGATTTTGAAAATTCCATCGTGTGCCTGAGTGCATATATCACTAACTTAAATGGCTTTACCAAGCATTGTAAATTTACAAAATTTAATCTTTTTAACACAGAATATTTAAAATATATTAATTAATCTACAACAATAAATCTCCCACACATTTTGTAAATACATTGCCTTTATTCACTTGATATAATACATTTTTAATTATGGTTTGTCACATGATCCAAAAGTGTTTTAATCAGCCGGAGGTGACTGGAGAAATCCCACTATTTAAACTCTAGCTCAGGTGTATGAGGTTTTCATGACTGTTTGGAAAGCTCTAATGGTTTTATTATATCCCCTACAGCAGTGAATTAAGTACTAAGAATGAATAAATGCAACAATAACACATTTTAATAAAGTACATTAATTAACATATATTGAATGTTAACTAATATCTTATTCTGGCAGCAAGCTTTATCAGCCAGAGGGCAGTAAAATACAAAGTAAGCTCATCCTACCTCCATCACAACTTATTTGGAGAAGACAGGCGGTGACTCACAGGCTATATTAACACATTAATTTCTAAATTGAAATTATTCAAGCAGAGTAAGTTTTTATTTATTTATTAAAGGGATGTTTCTCACCTTAATACAATTTAATGTATGATCAGTAAGAGCAGAATTACAACTGCCATATATCAACAATCTCTGGAGAGTTCTACTTTATTAATGGGCATCATAAATCAGCATAATTTAGCTCATGGAATTCAGGCACCATAGTAGAATACCTGCTGGTTAATTCCTATGAAAACGGTAATGAGCTAGTTATGACTTGAGTAAGGAGTGAGCATTGTGGATTGACTGCACAAGTAGAATAAATAGCAATTTCACCAAGTCATTCATCAATGTGATGAGTGATTCCATGAAGATGTTACCAGTGAAAATCAGTCACTGTTGAATAACAAGTATTTGCAAAATTCTAAGGGCAAAGATGTTAAAATTAAAAGATTTATCTATTTTTAAATATTTTATTATTATAACTGTGCAGGAACTTCATTTCTTTAATAAGACTTTATCCTTAATTCAAGCTAGCTTTGTTCAGTCTAATAGCACCAAGACATACTGCACATCAGGTTCCTTAAAATTAAGCTCTTAGAATATCAGGTTCACTGGGCAGAGTCAAACTGTCTTAAGAATAAAGCCTCATGTTCATTGATCAAGGGAACAGAGTTTTAATCAAACTAAAATAACATTGTGACCCCAGTTGTGTTTCAGAGCCAAGCCCATGAAAACAGAATGATTTACACAGAATTGAACAGAATGGTACCATGGCTGACATCAGAACCTGATAGAACGGTCAACTACTCTCTACCCTGGCCCCAACCTATTAATACAGCCCATGACCCCAACTCGTCTAATCACCATGATTACCAAAATTCCCATATATATAGTAATCTATCCCCATGTGGGCCACCAGAGAGCTAGGCTTCAGAAAATTTGCTTACTTGTTTCTCTGGGCTTGGTACCATTTCCTTAAAAAACTTATGCTTTTTGCTGCAAACTCCTGTTGGCATCTTTTTTTATTATTTATTAGGGTGACACTTGTTAATAAAATTATAGAGGTTTCAGGTTTGTAATACATCATTTGTATATTGTATTGTGTGTTCAGCACCCCAAGTCATCTCCTTCTATTGCTATTCATTCTCCTTTTACTTTCTTCTACCTCCCACATCTCCTTTTCCTCTGGTAATCACCTCACTATTTGCCTGTGTCAGTGAGCTTTCTTTTCTTCTTCTTAATTTAATGAACAAAATTAACAAAACAGAAACAGACAGAAACACAGAGAACAGAATGATGGTTTTTGAGGATGGATGAAAAAAGTGAAGGGATTAAACAAACAACAACAGAAATAAAAATGAATGCCTAACCAGAGGTCGCATAGTGGATAAAGTGTTGACTTTGAACGCTGAGGTCATCGGTTCAAAACCCTGGGCCTGCCTGGTCAAGACACATATGGAAGTTGATTCTTCTTGCTCCTTCTCTCTCTCTCTCTTTTTCTCTCCCTCTTTCTCTCTCTCTTTCCCTTCTCAAGAATGAATGTCTTTTTTTTAAAAAAAAAGACTTACGATAGAAGAAATTGTGACATTTTATTTTTTTTCTTTTACTGTTTCTAAGGCAATTCAATTTTGTTAGTTAAAAATCTAAAGGTCTACATAGAAAATAATCTTATTTAATGAAAAATGTTGAGTTAAAGTTTTAAAAAGTCTGTTGGTGTTCATTGGAATATTTGATTCCTCTGGGGATGTCTTTAGAAAGGGAGAAGGCAGACAAGGAACTGGATCTTTGATATATTTTCATGCTTTCTTCCCAAGTAGAAATCTCTAAAGTGAATGACAATGTGTTCTGGTGCATTGCTTGGCTCACTTTTGTAGAACTTAACTTCTAAAGCAATATCAGAAAAAAAAAGTTTTAATAAAGAAGTTCAAAAATATCAGAAAGTTCTGTAATAATTCAAATGTACCAGAAGTTTCACTTTGTAAAGTTGTGTGACAATCCTACTACTGTCACTTAATATGTCATTAAATATGCAAATTATCAGATCATATTGAAAATATGAAAATGTTCTGACAGATATTAACAATTCCAGGAAGTATGGAATAAATATGTGTTTTAATAAAGAATTAAATAAGTTTATAACTAATATCACTTTATAACAATATTTCATGAAATGCTAAGTCTCTTTAGGTCTCATTGAGACATGCACACTTTGTCTCTCACCAAAGTGAGAAAGGAAAGATTGCTTATTGTTTTCGTACAGCTCCTGGATGAAGATGCTCTTGGAACCATTTGAATCCCTTTTCCAGCCCATGCCCCATTTGCTAGATGCTGTTGAATGTTGACTGCTAACTACTCACAGCCTCCCCCTTTCCCAGAGAGGTGCCCTAGCCAAACCACACTTGCCTCATCAGCCAGAGTAGGTCATCTCCACTTCTCTCACCCTCCACCTTCCACAGATCACAGCCAAAGACACAGGGTAAAAGGACAGCCCCTTGACTCACAGAGAGATTTGTTTTCTGGTACAATTCAAGCTCTAGATTCTTGTTTAGGGATTTGTCTTTCACTATTGGAGTTTCCCCTCCCATGCTAAGAACACCCTTCACTTGACCACTTGAACAGAATCTCAGTCTCAGCTACTGGAGAACAGAACAAAGACAGTATCTTCAAAATGAAGTTTCAATTATTAGCAGTTGCTAGTGACAGTCAGCACTTTCACTTTATTAGAGATGATGTGAGGAAAGTGCTGTTCCAATGAGCAAAGATCAGACCTATAATAATGAAAAGAGTGACACGATGACCCTTGTTTTACATTTTTTGTTTTATTTTTTCTCTTTATTTAAAAAGAAAAAGCAAGGGTCTTGAATAGGAGACCCCTGTTTTTTAATAAAAGAGTTCATCATAATTTGGACAATGCAGGCAGCCTTTTGTTCCTCTGAACACAGCCATCAGGACTCCTTACTTCCTTCTGAGAATATTTTTCAAGAGAGGGCAATATATTATTAATGATCTCAATAGATAGAGAAGTATTTAAATTAATATTACAAATTTCCCAGGGATTTTTTGTTTGATTTTCTTTATGGGCATGAAATTATTCATTAGATCACTTTGTGATCCTTTTTATTATGTTCCATATTTCTGTTATTAGTTTGTGGTTTGTGCATTTTTCTCTGGATTATTATTACCAGGGATTTAGCAGATTTCTGCTTTTAAAAAAAACTTTATAAAAGAATCAACTTCTGCTTTTGTTGATTTTCTTTAGTCTATTTTTCTTATTTCATTATTTTTTGTATTTCCAGATATTATTTCTCCTTTCTTTATCATCTGGATTTAATTTTATATTCTCTCTTTAATCCTTTCGGTTTATGCTTTGTTACTGACTTTGTACCTCTGACAGTTTATTAGTAACTGATATTTTACAATCATTACTAAACATTTATTGTTCTTTCATATGTGTTGATATTTTGTATTTTTATTACTAATCAACTAAACTATTTTTTAATTTTTATCATAGAATTTAATACTAGGATACTTAGAAGTATATTTTCTCATTTGCAAGTATATGATACCTTTCTCATTATCTTTATTTTAAATTGATTCTTGCCTAAATGTGGTCAGAGAAAATTTTTGTCATTATTTGAAATTTGATGAGACATACTTTTTGGCACAAAAACAGATTTTTTTTGACATATAAAATTACATTTGGGCTTTAAAAATATTCTAAAAGTTTTGGATATAATATTCAATATATATTAATTATATCAATTTTGTAAGTGTTATAATTATATATTCTTTTCCTTTGCTATTTTTTTTTTAGCAATGTGGGAAGCATTTATAATATTCAATTAGGTAAAAATATATTTTTTAATTTTATTTTTCAATTACAGTTCATATTCAATATTATTTTATATTGGTTTAAGATGTAAACCATAGTGGTTAGAAAATTACATACTTTACAAAGTGTACCTCCTGTATTTCTAGTACTCACCTGGCACCATACAGTGTCACTACAATATTACTACTGTGCTCCCTATGCTGTACCTTACATCCTGTGACTTTTTTTCAACTACCAGTTTGTACTTAATCCCTTCATCTTTTTCACCAAGTCCTCTGACCCCTTCTTCTCTGGGGGCCATCAGTTTGTTTTCTGCATCTATTAGTTTGTTTCTACTTTACGTTTCTTTTATGCTACAGATTCCATGTATACATGAAATCGATGTATCTTCTCTGACTTATTCCATTTAGCATAATACCCTCTAAATCCACTCATGCTGTTGCAAGTGGTAAGATATCATTCATGGTATATTTCATTGTACATATGTACCACACTCTTGCACAACTCAATCTTTGATGTGCACTTTGGTTGCTTCCGTATCTTGGCAATTAATAGAGCAATGAACATGAGGTGCACAGAGCCTTTTTTCAATTAATGTTTTGAGTTACTTTGGATATATACCTAGAAGTGGAATCACTGGGTCATAAGGCAATTCCATTTTTAATTTTTTGAGGAAACTCCAGACTGTTTTCCACAGTGACTGTACCAAGCTGCATTCGAATCAACAGTGCATGAGAATTCCCCTTTCTCCACATTCTTCCCAGAACTTATTTGTTGACTTATTGATGATAGCCATTCTGACAGGTATAAGAAGTATACCTCATATGGCTTAATTTGCATTTTTCTGATAGTAGTAATGTTGAGCATTTTTTCATATGTCTGTTGACCATCTGTATGTCATCTTTGGAGAGAGGTCTATTATCTTGCTATTTGTTTTTTAATGATCTCCCATTAGAATTTTGAAATGTTTTATTTCTGTTTTCAGTTGTATTGTTTTTTATTTTATATACTTTGAAACTATGTTATTAGGTAAATACAAATATCAATTTTTATATTGTTTTGGATTATTATTGAATGTTGTTTTCTTGTAATATTTTTGCCTCAAAATCTAGTTACTTTTAGTAGTATAACCATATTGACTTTACTTGGTATTCTCAATGTATTTTGTTTCTATGCTTTTGTTTTTATGCCTTTTGTATTATGTATGTTATATCTGAATCTTGAAAACAAAATATAGTTTGGATTTTTTTTTCATTCAGTCTGATAATCTTTTCATTTTAAAGTATTCAGTTCATATCTATTTAACGTAATTACTGTTCTGCTTATTTTAAGTATCTAATTTCATTATCTACATATATAAATATTATTTTATTTATTATTTATTGTTATTATTTCACTTTATCTTATTTATGCTTTCTTTGTCCTTGCTACTAATTAATTATCTCTACTATTTTACCTCTAACTCAATTGAAATTTATTTTATTTTTCTCTCAGAGAATATGGTATGGATATTTTATCCTACCTTCTTCTCATAGGATGCAAGGACCTTGAAACACCTTAAGTTTATTCAAGCTCTTGCAATATGGGTTATTTTTCTCTGAGTTTTAATTATTCATATTTTAATGCCATATTACTATAATTATTATTTTATACATTTAATATTAATTTTGATTCACATAAGTTCTTACCAACTTTGCCTTTAATTCATTACCTATGGATCACTCTGGCCCACTTTCTTGATTATCTTTAATCTCTCATTCCAATAGTAAAAAATTTTTTAAATCTATTGTTCAGTTGTATCAATAGTATACATGCATAGTGGTGCCAGAATTTTGAAATAGTACCTTCACGGCAAACAATGTAAGAAGTAGACGGAAATCAGTTTCTTTTGCTTTTAGTTTTATAGATTGCACTCATTTCCAAACATAGGTGAGCACATTTTCCCCCAACCCACTGTTGGTCACATATTGAATTCCGTCCTGGAAGCCCTTACCTCCTAAGTTTTATGTATAAAATTAGGCTGTAGAAGTTCTATGGATTTTTGACAAATGCATTGTGTTGTGTGTCTAAAAGTATAGTATCAGAATAGTATCACTGCTCTAAAATTTTCCTTTGCTTCATCCATTCAATCCTTTACTTCTCCAAAATTCCTGGCAATTGTCAATATTTTATTGTTTTTATAATTTTTTTTATTTATTTTTTTGTATTTTTCTGAAGCTGGAAACCGGGAGGCAGTCAGACAGACTCCCGCATGCTCAGGACCGGGATCCACCCAGCACGCCCACCAGGGGGCGATGTTCTGCCCATCTGGGGCGTTGCTCTGTCACGACCAGAGCCACTCTAGCGCCTCCGGCAAAGCCAAGGAGCCATCCCCAGCGCCCGGGCCATCTTTTGCTCCAATGGAGCCTCCACTGTGGGAGGGGAAGAGAGAGACAGAGAGGAAGGAGAGGGGGAGGGGTGGAGAAGCAGATGGGCGCCTCTCCTGTGTGCCCTGGCTGGGAATTGAACCCCGGACTTCCGCACGCCAGGCTGACGCTCTACCACTGAGCCAACTGGCCAGGGCCTGTTTTTTTTTGTTTGTTTTTGTTTTGTTTTTTCATTTTTCTGAAGCTGGAAACAGGGAGAGACAGTCAGACAGACTCCCACATGCGCCCGACCGGGATCTACCCGGCACGCCCACCAGGGGCGATGCTCTGCCCATCCTGGGTGTCGCCATGTTGCGACCAGAGCCACTCTAGTGCCTGAGGCAGAGGCCACAGAGCAATTCCCAGCGCCCGGGCCATCTTTGCTCCAATGAAGCCTTGGCTGCGGGAGGGGAAGAGAGACACAGAGAGGAAAGCCCGGCGGAGGGGTGGAGAAGCAAATGGGCGCTTCTCCTGTGTGCCCTGGCCGGGAATCGAACCCGGGTCCTCCGCACACTAGGCCGACGCTCTACCGCTGAGCCAACCGACCAGGGCCCAGGGCCTGTTTTTATAATTTTGCCTTTTCAAGAATGTTGTATAATTGTAATCCTATAGTATATAGCATTTTCAGACTGACAATTTTCACTTAAAAATATTCATTTGTGCCTTTGTGTGGCTTGATAGCTCATTTCTTTTTACTTTGAATATTATTATATTGTATGAATGTATCATAGTTCACCTTCTATTAAAGGGCATCTGATTGTTTTTCAGTATTTGATGATTATGAATAAAGCTCTTATGAGCATTAGTATACAAGTTTCTGTGGGGAGAGACTTTAAAATTAGTATGGCAAATGTTTAGGAGCATAATTGCTGGATTGTATGGTAAACTTGTTTTTAACTTTGCAAAAATACTGCCACACTGTTTTACAAAATGTCTGTACCATTATGCATTCTCACCAGCAATGAATAAAATAAGAGTTCCCATTGCTCTACCAGTAATTGCTATTTTTAGTTTTTGAATTTTAATCTTTCTCAAGTGTGTAGTTGTATCTCATTTTTCTTTTAATCTAATTTGAGCATCTTCCCATATTTTTCTTGTCATTTATGTGTCATATTTTCTTAAAAAACATTTATTTACAAAATTAAATTTAATGGGATGACATTGATCAATAAGAATACAGAGGTTTGCCTGACCTGTGGTGGCGCAGTGGATAAAGCGTCGATCTGGAAATGCTGAGGTCGCCGGTTTGAAACCCTGGGCTTGCCTGGTCAAAGCACATATGGGAGTTGATGCTTCCAGCTCCTCCCCCCCTTCTCCTTCTCTGTCTCTCTCTCTCCTCTCTCTTTCTCCTCTCTAAAATGAATAAATAAAATAAAAAAACAAAACTATAAAAAAAAAGAATACAGAGGTTTCAGCTCAAAATTTCTACAGCATTTGTACTGTTGGTTGATTGTGTTGTGCGCTCATCACACAAAGTCAAATCATTTTCTGTCAGCACATATTTGTCCTTTATTACTCCCCTCTCTTCTTAGTGAGGTTTCTTCAGATTATTTACCTTTGTTAAAGGTTTTTGGGAGTGTTTTCTTATTGTTAAATTTTAAGAGTTTGTGTATATTTTGAGTACAAGTTCTTTAGTAGATTTGTGTTTGTAAGTATCTCTCCCAATCTATGGTTTGTTTTTTTCGTTCTCCTAACAGTGATTTTTCTAAGAGAAGCTTTTAGTTTTAATACAGTCTAACATCAAGTTTTTTTTATTTACTGACTTTTTGTTTTTACATCTAAAATATATCAGAAAACCCAAGAACACCTGAATTTCTTCTTTTTTTTAGAAGTTGTATAATTCTGCAGTATACATTTACATTTGTAGTTCAATTTGAGCTTTGTTCTTTTTTTGTTTGTTTATTTGTTTTTTTTTTGTGTGTGTGTGTGTGTGAAAGATATAAGGTCTGTGTGTAGATCTGTGTATATGTATGTGAAAATCCAATTCTTCAAGAACCAGTTGTTCTAAAGTTCTTTTGTAAACCTTTGATTTTTTGTAAAAAAATCAGTTAATTATATTAGTGTGGTCTTTTTCTGGACTAACTATTCTGTCCCATTGATCTGTATGTCTATTATTTCAACAATATCACAGTCTTGATTACTGCAATTTAGAGACTAAAATGTTTTTCTTTTAGCACTGCGTTTGTTCATCTGAATCTTTTGCCTTTCCATATGCACTTTAGGATCAGTTTGTCAATACCTACAAAGTAGCCTTCTAAGATTTTGATGAGGTTGTGTTAGATCTAGAAATCAAGTTGTATACAGTTCACATTATTATTATTATTATGTGACAGAGACAGAGAGAGGGACAGATAGAAACAGACAGACAGGAAGGAAGAGAGATGAGAAGGATCAATTCTTCATTGCAGCTCCTTAATTGTCCATTGATTGATTTCTCATATGTGCCTTGATCAGGGAACTATAGCAGTACAAGTGACCTCTTGCTCAAGCCAGCGATTTTGGGCTTCAGGCCAGTGACCTTCGGGCTCAAGCCAGTGACCATGGGGTCATGTCTATGATCCTACGCTCAAGCCAGCGACCCTGCACTCAAGCTGGTGAGCTTACACACAAGTTGGTGATCCTGGGGTTTTGAACCTGGGTTCTCTGTGTCCTAGTCTGACACAATCCACTCCACTACTACGTAGTCAGGTTTAACAGTTCACATTATTATCTTGAGTCCTATAATCCGTAGAAACTAAGTATCTCCCCACTTACTTAAATTTCTTATTAGAATTTTATAATTACAGTATTTGCATATAAATACTTTAGATTTCTGTGATATTTAAATTTAAGTAATTAATTCTCTTGAGTTCTGCTTTTATAAATGTTATATTTTGAATTTCAGATTCCAACTGTTAATTTGTGGTATACAGGAAAACAAGTTAATTTTAAGTATTAAATATTAAGCAAATCTTGTTATACTCACTTATTACTCTTAGTAGTTCTCTTGAGGGAAAGATTTTTTAAATAAACAATTATGTCATCTGTAAATAATTTTTTAAAAATATTTATATATTTATTTTTTAGCCATCATCTTATATTTTTATTTAAATTTCCTATTTTCCTTGAAATAAAATATATATTCTTGCTTTTCTCCTTTCTTATAAAATATTTAAAAAATAAAATATTAATATAAAATACATAATTAAATTTTAGATAATTTTAATGGTTTTAAATTTTGCATTAAATTAATATTCATCTCTCTTATACATAGATGATCTTTAGATAATTATTCCTTTGGATTATATAATTAAAATTACTTTTAGTGAAGAAAAAATAAAACTTTTAAAAACACTAATAATTTTTAAATTTTGATTTACAAAGAAACAGAATTTTTTTTATATTTTGGTAAAAAAGTTTATATGTTATCTTTCATTTTAGATTATATTAATTAAGCTGCTGGTTACTATATTTTAATATTTTCCATATTATTAATTAAATTACAATGTATTAAAATTATATAAATCAACTGTGACTCATACTTCTGATCTTACCTTTTCTTTTTTTTTTAAATCTTGTAATTCTAACAACAACCGGCTTAATTTTGACTATGTCTGGTTTAAAAATAAACTCTTTTCAGTTTTTTGTAAGTTATCAACTGGCAAAGTTTTATTATTCAAGTTCTGTTCTCAAAAGCTGTTGTAAGAGCTATCACACACCTGCCACAATTTAAAGAGAGAAAATGGTAAAAGTACAATGGCAAGATCAGAGAAGCCGTCATATAGACGGAAACTTTAAAATGCCTTTCCTGGATCTTATCTTCATGCTTTATGACAACCTATGAAAGATGAAAGCCATGAGCATTTATTTAATTCACATACCCTATCTTTGTCTGAAAAGTTTCTTAATAGTTTGACATATCAGATACAGATAAAGAGATGAATAGACTAAAACAAGAATGCATGTGCCACACATTTTCTATTTAAATCCGCTGTCTGCTTTACAAAATATGACACTACATTTTTATCAAAATGCAGAATTGATATTTCTGAGAAAAAAATTAGAAATTATTTTTCTTCACTTTTTCTAGTTCTTTGATTATGTTAAGAAAACAATTATTTATTATGACTATTTTTTTTTAAGTGAGAAGAGGGGAGATAAAGAGACAAACTCCATACACATCCTGACTGGGATCTACTGAACAACTCCCATCTGGGGCTGATGCTCAAATCTACCAAGCCATCCTCAGACCAATCGAGCCACTGGCTGCAATAGGGGGAGAGAGAGAGAAGGGGGAGAAGGAGGGGGGAAAGAAGCAGATGATCACTTCTCATTTGTGTCCTGACTGGGGATTGAACCTGGGACTTTCATATGTCAGGCAAATGCTCTGTGCACTGAGGCAGCCAGCCAGGGCCTATTATGACTATTTTATAAATGAATAGTATCAAGAACTAAAACCGTTATACAAATATAATGCTATAATACAACTATACTTACATTATATAATATATACAACTATATATTACATTATATAATATATATACTTACATTATATAATATACTATTATTAATAGTATTAATGAAAAATTTAACACTAGCTATTTTCTACTACTAATATTGCTAATGCAACATTTATAAACATTGACATTGAGGAATTGCTTCATTCTTATCATTTTCACTGAGAAATTGGAAATAAGACATGAAGCAAATGCTTGAATTGTCAAGCTAACTCTTCCAACCTGAGATTCAAGGAAAGATCCCATGATTTTCTCCATGACCCTTCTGGAACTGACTTATGGAGCAACTGAAGAGAGTGGTTTTTACAATGCAGGCCCTTCTTCCCAGATGGATTTCTAATGAAACCTCCATTGTTAGGGTTGTGCCATTACTGTTCTTACTTTCATAGATGTAGACTTTTTTTCTTCATTGTTTTGTGTGTGTGTGTGTGTGTGTGTGTGTGTCTGTGTGATAGAGATAGAGAGAAGAACAGACAGACTGGAAGGGAGAGAGATGAGAAGCATCAATTCTTTGTTGCGGCACCTTAGTTTCTCAGTGATTACTTTCTCATATGTGCCTTGACTGGGGGGGGGGTTACAGCAGACCAAGTGACCCCTTGCTCAAGCCAGCAACGTTGGGTTCAAGCTGGTGAGCCTTGCTCAAATTAGATGAGCCCACGCTCAAACTGGCGACCTTGGGGTCTTGAACATAGGTCCTCTGCATCCCAGTTCGACGCTCTATCCACTGAGCCACCACCTGGTCAAGCTGGACTTAGGTTTCTTATAACACTTATCTCTGGGGAGATTTGGGCTAGTTGATTCCATAATCTTTTTAATAATACTTTATAATACAGTTTTTCAGGTGAATTTCAGTCTGTCTTTGTTCTGCTATTCTGACTACTTCAGTATTATTCTTGTTATCACTGTTCATTTTGGTCTCTAACATTCACAGTGGCTGCCTCCTGATGACTTGCCCTCCGTAATGAGAAACTTCAGAGATGAACACCTGTCTCAGCATCTTTGTGGGAACTGGCATCAGTGTACTTGTATGAGTTGGAGAGTCTATCACAGATAACAGATCTTCAGGATGAAGTAGTTTTCCCTTTAATGCTATCTTTATTATTCATACTAAAAATATTAAGGTAGATGTAGAATTTAAAATAGTCAAACTTTGGTTCTTTCTTTATCAAATTATCTATCTAAGGACACTTGGCCACCATGAACAATGCTTCAATGAACATAGGGGTGCATTTGCATTAGGAAATAAATGTTTTAAAATTTTTCAGGTAGATACCCAGAAGAGGGGTTGCTGGTCATATAGTAACTTTATTCTTAGTTTTCTGAGAAACTTCCACATTGTTTTCTATAGTGGCTATATCAGTTTACATTCCTACTAGCAGTCCTTCAATAGATATTTGGAAAAAGAAGATGTAATACACACAGGGTTGGATTAAAGTAGGTTTAGAGTTGTTAGTATGGAAAATGATGTGTATATACAATGGGATACAGCTCAGCCATAAAAAATGTGAAATAATTTTATTTGCAAAAACATGGATAGATCTTGAGAAGATTATGCTAAGCAAAATATGTTTGACAGAAAAAGTCAATAATCATATGATTTCACTCAGACATGAGATATAAAACTGAAAGTGGCAAATGATCAAACAAGAAAAACAAACAGGAGTAAAAAAGTTGTGTTAGGCATCAGGTTCACATTTTTGCATTGCCTTTCATTTTAGGGATCTTAGCCTGACAAATCTTACTTCCTTGGTAGCTTACAAGCAATGCTGACACACAGGTCTTCTTTTATTACTTTGTCTAAATTTTTTGAATGTACTATGTAGTTGAGTTGGTTCAAAATAAGCTGGTTTATGCTGTCTAATTTCAAGAATGTGATTTAAGGAAGATGGCAGTGGAGTAGGCAGATGCACAGACTCTCAGCTCACACCATCAAACTGGATTACAAATTAATTTAGGAATAATAAGCATGAAAAACCAACTCTGGACTACAAGACCAGCTCTCAAAAACCAAGGAGCAAAGAAGAAGCCACACTGAGCCTGGTAGGGAGCGCTGAGGAATGGTGGGTCTCCCCTGATTACAAGAACAAAGGAAATGTGAGGCTGAGAGCCCAGAAGGGCTCTCATTCCAAGAAAAAGAGTAGTAAATATCACTCACAGCCACTTGCCTAGGGACCTGGGAACAAGGTCTGTTAAAAGGGCTGGCTTATCTTCCAAAAGGAAAGGGGGGAGAGAGAGACAGATGGTGAGGGGCAGAGGAATGCATGGGAGGACCTAAGGAGTTGACTCATCCAGTGCTAGAGGCAGCCAAAGCTGAGAGAGGGGTTGATCCTTCCACATAACACAAGACTAAAGTGCTTCCAGATCATACATCTCCAGACATCTCTCCAGCTCCAATCAAAGACACAGCTGAAAACAAGAAATGGGGAGGAAGGGTAGTAATTCAGGTCTCCATGGATATCTGAGAAACACTTCCCCTTACTGAAGCAAAAAAAGCACCCCACCCCCAGAGAGAGTAACTGGCAGATAAGGCCTTCAGAGTCTCAGGTTATACCCACCACATTCCTGGATACAGTTTTAAATAAGCCCCCTGCTGAGATCAGTAAACAAGACTACAAGTGAGAAAAAAACAAACAAATCAAGACTTCAAAGCAGCCCAAATCTGAAAGTGGATTACAAATAACAGCTGATGCCAAGCCAAGAAGACCTAGAAATAACACAACTGAAAATTGGAGGCAGACAATACCAAACCTAGATTCAACCAGCCCTACATACAACACATCCAAACACACAGACATAATGAGAAGACAGAGAAGTGCAATCCAAATGAAACCACAAGAGAAATCTCCAGAAAAGGAACTGAGTGATATGGAAATAACCAAACTGCCAGATGCAGAGTTTAGAATAATGATTGTCAGGATGCTTAGGGATCTTAGAACAACAATGGATGGTCATTATGAACACCTAAATAAAGAGATAGCAAGTATAAAACAGGACATTGAAATATTAAAAAAGAATCAGTTGGAGGTGACAAATACAATATCAGAAATGAGGACAATAGAAGGAATTAAAAGCAGGATGGATGAAGCTGAGGATCAAATCAGCGAGTTGGAGGACAAGATGAACAAAGGCATGAAAGCAGAGCAGAAAAAAGAAAAAAGACTAAAAAATCTGAGGAAACTCTGAGAGAGCTCTATGACAACATGAAGAGAAATAACATCTGTATCATAGGGGTTCCTGAAGAAGAAGAGAAAAAACAAGGGACAGAAACTTTATTCAATCAAATCATAGCGAAAAACTTCCATAAATTGATGCAAGGAAGGGTCTCACAAGTTCAAGAAGCACAGAGAACTGCATTAAAGAGAAACCCAAAAAGACCTACATCAAGACACATCATAATTAAAATACCAAAGCTAAGTGATAAAGAGAAAATATTAAAAGCTGCTAGAGAAAAGAAGGCTATCACCTACAGAGTAATTCTCATAAGGATGACATCTGACTTCTCAACAGAAACACTTGAGGCCAGAAAGGAATGGCAAGAAAGATTCAAAGTAATGCAGAACAAGAGCTTACAACCAAGACTACTTTATTCAGCAAGGCTATCATTTAAAATTGAAGAAGAAATAAAAAGCTTCCCAGACAAAAAAAAGAAAAACTTAAGAAATTCATTACAACCAAACCAATGCTGCAGGAAAGGTAAAGGGGCCTGTTGTAAACAGATCAAAGTGGGAAAAGAATATAGCAAAAGAGGAATACAGCTTTAAAAAAATAAAAAGACAATAAACAACCACATATCAATAATAACCTTAAATGTAAATGGATTAAATGATCCAATCAAAAGACATAGGGTAGCTGCTTGGATAAGAAAACAGGACCCATACATATGCTGTCTACAAGAGACATACCTTAAAACAAAAGATGCACATAGACTGAAGGTGAAAGGATGGAAAAAAATATCTCATGCAAATAGAAATGAAAAAAAAAGTTGGGGTAGCAATACTTATATCAGACAAAATGGACTTTAAAACAAAGGCTATAGTAAGAGATAAAGAAGGTCACTACATAATGATTAAGGGAGTAATCCAACAGGAAGATATAACCATCATAAATATCTACAAATCGAATATAGGAGCACCTAAATATATAAAGCAGACTTTGATGGATACAAAGGGTGAGATCAACAGCAATACTATAACAGTAGGAGATTTCAGTACCCCACTAACATCAATAGATAGATCCTCAAGCAAGAAAATTAACAAAGAAACAGCAGACTTAAAAGACACAATAGATCAACATGATTTAATAGATATCTTTAGAACCTTTCACCCTAAGGCAGAATATACGTTTTTTTCAAGTGATCATGGTACATTCTCTAAGATAGACCACATGTTAGGACAAAAAAGCAGTTCCAACAAATTTAAGAAGATTAAAATCATATCAAGCATTTTCTCTGATCACAATGGCATGAAACTAGAAATCAACCACAACAAAAAAACTGAAAAACAATCAAACACATGGAAACTAAATAGCATATTATTAAATAACGAATGGGTTAACAATGAAATCAAAGGAGAAATAAAAAAATTCCTAGAAACAAATGATAATGAGCAAACAACAACTCAAAATTTATGGGACACAGCAAAAGCAGTCCTGAGAGGGAAGTTCATAGCACTACAGGCATTCCTTAAGAAGCTTGACAAAGCTCAAATAAACAACCTAACCCTTCATCTAAAAGAACTAGAAAAAGAACAGCAAGTAAGGCCCATGTGTAATAGAAGGAAGGAAATAATAAAGATAAGAGTGGAAATAAATGACATAGAAGCTAAAGAAACAGTATGAAGGAACAATAAAACCAAGAGCTGGTTCTTTGAAAGGGTAAACAAGATTGATGAACCTTTAACAAGACTCATCAGGAAAAGAAGAGAGAGGACTCAAATAAATAAAATTAAAAATGAGAGTAGAGAAATAACAACCGACACAACAGAAATACAAAATATTGTAAGAAAATATTATAAAGAACTGTATGCCAAAAAATTAAACAACCTAGGTGAAATGGACAAATTCCTTGAAACATATCATCTTCAAAAAATCAATCTGGAAGAATCAGAAAACTTAAACAGAATGATTACAGCAAAAGAGATTAAAAAAACTTATCAAAAAACTCCCAAAAAACAAAACTCCTGTGCCCGATGGCTTCACTGGTGAATTCTACCAAACATTCAAAGGAGAACTAACTCCTATCCTTCTGAAGCTATTTCAAAAAATTCAGGAGGAAGGAACACTTCCAAGTTCTTTTTATGAGGCGAGCATAATTCTGATTCCAAAACCAGGCAAAGACAACACAAAGAAAGAAAATTATAAGCCAATATCTCTGATGAATTTAGATGCTAAAATCCTCAACAAAATATTAGCAAACCGAATCCAGCAATACATGAAAAAAATCATACATCATGATCAAGGGGAACTTATTCTGGGGAGACAAGGATGGCACAACATTTGTAAATCAATTAATGTGATTCACCACATAAACAAAAGGAAGGAGTAAAACCACATGATAATTTAAATAGATGCAGAAAAACATCGGATAAAATCCAGCACCCATTTATGATCAAAACTCTTAGCAAAGTGGGAATACAAGGAACATACCTCAACATAATAAAGGCTATCTATGACAAACCCACAGCCAACAGTATAATTAATGGCAAAAATTTAAAGCAACCCCCTTAAGATCAGGAACAAGGCAGGAGTGCCCCCTTTCACCACTCTTATTCAACATAGTACTGGGAGTCCTAGCTAGAGCAATCAGACAAGAAGAAGAAATAAAAGGCATCCAAATTGGAAAAGAAGAGTAAAACTATCATTATTTGCAGATCATATGATATTATATATAGAAAACCCTAAAGTCTCAGTCAAAAAACTACTGGACCTGATAAACAAATTCAGCAAGGTGGCAGGATATAAAATTAATACTAAGAAATCAGAGGCATTTTTATACACGAACAATGAACTGTCAGAAAGAGAAATTAAGGAAACAATCCCCCTCACTATTGCAACAAAAAAATAAAGTACCTAGGAGTAAATTTAACCAAGGAGGTTAAAGACTTGTACTCAGAAAAATATAAAACTGATAAAAGAAATCGAGGAAGATACAAAGAAGTGGAGGCATATACCGTGCTCATGGTTAAATAGAATAAACATCATCAAAATGTCTATATTACCCAAAGCAATTTATAAGTTCAATGCAATACCAATTAAAATACCAATGACATACTTCAAAGATATATAACACATTTTCCAAAAATTTATATGGAGCCAAAAAAGAACACGAATAGCCTCAGCAATTTTAAAAAAAAGAATAAAGTGAGGTATCACACTTCCTGATATCAAGTTATACTACAAGGCCATTGTACTCAAAACAGCCTGGTACTGGCATAAGAACAGACATATAGATCAATGGAGCAGAACAGAGAACCCAGAAATAAACCCACAGCTCTATGGACAGCTGATATTTGAAAAAGGAGGTAAGAGCATACAGTGGAGTAAAGACAGTCTCTTTACAAATGGTGTTGGGAAAACTGGACAATTACCTGCAAAAAAAATGAAACTAGACCACCAACTTACACCATGCACAAAAATAAACTCAAAATGGATAAAGAGTTAAATGTAAATCGTGAAAATATAAGTATCCTAGAAGAAAACATAGGCAGTAAGCTCACCAACATCTATCGCAGCAATATCTTTGTTGAATTATCTCTACAGGCAAATGAAATAAAAGACAGGATAAACAAATGGGACTATATCAAACTAAAAAGCTTTTGCACAGCTAAAGACAACAAGAACAGAATAAAAAGACAAACCACACAATGGGAGAACATATTTGACAATACATCTGATAAGGGATTATTAACCAAAATTTATAAAGAAATTGTAAAACTCAACAGCAGGAAGACAAATCAAAAAATGGGCACAAAAAATGAATAGACATTTCTCCAAAGCGGACATACAGATGGCCAATAGACAAATGAAAAAATGTTCAACATCACTAATCATTAGAGAAATGCAAATTAAAACCACAATGAGATACCACTTCACACCAGTCAGAATGGCGCTCATTGACAAAACAACACACGATAGGTGCTGGTGAGGATGTGGAGAAAGGGGAACCCTCCTGCACTGCTGGTGGGAATGCAGACTGGTGCAGCCTCTGTGGAAAACAATATGTAGTTTCCTCAAAAAATTAGAAATGGAACTGCCCTTTGACCCAGCCATTCCACTTATAGTAATATATCCCAAGGACACTATATCACCGACTGAAAAAAAGAAAGCACCCCCGTGTTTATGGCAGCATTGTTCACAATAGCAAAGATCTGGAAACAGCCCAAGTGTCTGTCAGTGGACGAGTGGATTAAAAAGCAGTGGTGCATATATACAATGGAATACTATGGGGCTATGAAAAAGAAGAAAATATTATATTTTACAACAATATGGAGGGACCTGGAAACTATTATGTTGAGTGAAATAAGCCAGTCAGAGAAAGAAAAATATCATATGTCTTCATTCATTTGAGGAATCAAAGGAATAATGAGAACTGAGGAACGGAATTGAGACAGAGGAGGGATCAAAGGGACCAGAGGAAAAGAGGAAGAGGGAAAGAGGATGATAGGATGGGATAAACCTGAAGGGAAGGGGGGAGGGCGCGGTAGGGAGGGGGGTAAGGGAGATGTTGAGGGGAATAGGGGGTAGGGGGGAGGCATTCAGAGTGACCCTAGAATCTATGTAAACACAATTAAATAAAAAAAAGAAAAACAAAGAAAAACTCATAGACATAAACAAGAGTATCATGGTTACCAGAGGGAAGAGAAAAGGAGAGGTACTAAAAGATAATCAAATATCTAATAATGGAAGAAGATTTGACTTGTGGTAGTGGGCACACAATGTAATATATACAGATGATGTATTGTATAAAATTGTATACTTGAAACTTACATAATTTTAGTAACCAGTCAGCTCAATAAAATTAATTAAAAAATAAAATAGTCTAATTCATAGAAGCAGATAATAAAATGATGTAGTTACACCTGAGAAGAGGAAAATGGGGAGGTGTTGGTCAAGGTGTATAGTCCTTCAGTTGTGCAAGATGCATAAGCTCTAGAAAACTAGTGTACAATAATGTAAGTATGTGTAACCCTACTTCATTCTATCCTTCAATTTCACTAAAAGGGGAGGCCTTAACTCTTATGAGTACAAAAAAAGAGAAAAATAATGTTAACTATCTGTGGAGATTATTAGTTTGATTATGAGGATTATTTCATAATATATACCTATGTATATAAAATCCTGAAATTGTGTGCATTAAATATATACATTGCTACTTGTCCAACAAATAAATACTTAATACTAATCTAAGAAAAAGAGAAATTACAGACAGCAATAAATTTTGAGTTTGACTTTTGTGCCAAACTGATACATTACTAACTATTGTATAATTGGTAAAAAATATTTATATACTGTACTCAGAAAATAAGTGTGTTTTATATTATAAGACATAATTGAGAGAAAATATTTCAAATAAATAATAATAAATCTGGTCAGAGGTTTTTTTACAATGTCAAAAGATACAGAGTCATACAATGCTGCTTTCATATGTAAATTTTTAATGTCTAATATGATTTGGGTTGAGGACTGTAACAAAGACTTGCAAAGCATTTGTGAGGTCCCAGAGGCAGAAGAGTGTGGAGTCACATGTGATTGAGATTGGATCCTTACGGTATAAGTCTAACCTCACACAGAATTGTTCACCATCACTGTGTGTGGAGCCCCATTGCGAAGGTGAACAAAAGCAATGAGAAACTGGGATTCAAGAGTATGTCTTCTTTGTACTGACTTAGATAATGACATATATTCTCTGCCTCACCTTAAATTATCTTGTATATTTGTATCATACTTTGGTTATATTTCAAATAATCCTTTGTCCAAATTATTCAATTTGAAGTGATTCTTATGTAGCCAGTGAATTTTGACGTGTAGGGTTTAGGTAAATAGATTAATGACCTCAAATCCATTTGCATGGTTGTAGGTGTGATTTGTCCACTTTATTTTTAGCATAGAATGTTTTTGAGAAAAAAAAAATTAGGTTTGTCCTAAGTAAAAAAATATGCTCAAATAGAAAAAACAATGCCCTGTTTAAATGAGAAACAGTAAACTCCTTTTCTCTTTCTGTTTGAAGTGCCAGTCCAGGTGTCTCCCCAGTGGGAAAACCGGGGTGGGCATAGGCAAAATTAAAAGAGCAAACGACAAAAATCAAAGCACAACTGTACTGACTATTTAAATATTTTAGAAATTATGTATAGAGACTTTAAGATTGTATCATTCAGTTTATTTATTTTTAATTTATTAGGATGACATGGTTCGCCAAGCCTTACAGATTTCAAGTGTATGAATCAATATCATACCATCTACACACCACATTGTGTACCTTCTGCTCCAAACAAAGGTTCTTTCCACCTCTGTTTCCCCCCCTTTCCCTCCTCCCCCTCCCTCCACCTTCTCTATCCCTCTGGGTACTGCCATGCTGTTGTTTGTAGTAGCTATGTGTTATGTGTATAAAGACATATATACTTTTTGGCTAATCCTTTCAATTACTTTATTTTAAGCCACTAGTTAAATATCTGCCTGTGCTCCTAGGCTGGTACCAGCTCTCCTTCTTAATGTGTGCTCAAGTATTTCTCTTTCATCCCATTTCAATCTCTTTTTTTTGAAAAATTATCAAACATGTTTAGCCCAAAGTGATTTCTACCTCATCTTCATTCTTGAGAGACTTATTATGAATGCCCTTTTAATATCATGGTTTGGCCATGCTATCATATATTATAATTTATATTTTATGTACTTATCTTAGACCTCCAAGTACATAATAAATCTCTTGAAGATTATGCTTTATGTCATTCTATATACCTAGAGCTTATCTAGAGACTGACCAATAATAGGATCTGTAAAAATATAAGAGCAAGCAATTATGTTCTGGATGTTAGGGGAGAATAATCTTCTGTTTTAAATATAAGAAAACCATAAACCAGGATAGATAAAGTAAGTTGCCTTAAATCAGACTCTTTCTCTTTTCATATATATATATACACACACACACACACACACACACACACACACACACACGAGGTTAAAAAACAGTGTGTCACCAGAAAATAATCTAAAATAACTTGTATAGTTTTAGGCATGAAATGGGATAAAATGTAGTTCAATAAACCCATCCAAAGAATGAATGAGAGAATATTAGTCTATCCTTAGCAAGACAATACAACTTTTTTATTATATTTTGTTGTTGAAATGTTCATTAAGACAGTTTAGCTGTCCAAAGTTGCAAAAAAGTGCAGAACTGAACACTGTTTTTTTTCTGCAATACCTAAAACAAAGACAAGCATTTCCGTGTTTCTCTGGACCACATTGTCAGAGCCTGTCACTGAAGTTCATGTTTTCGCAGTATATACCAGCTGCTGACCTTGATTTGATTAGTTGTCCTAAATGTGCTAGAACCAACAGCTATTCCCTTACCCCTGATTTCAGGGTTATTCCACAGCCTTGAAACCGTGTTGCCATGGGTACTCGTGCAGTGGGTCATGCTCCAGAGAGAACAATTCAGTTCTCCTCAGTCTCACTGCACATTAGAGTTTTTGTCAATGTACATTTGAAATTTTAAAGCAGCTCTGATATTGAGGATGAATATATCATTATTGATGTTTCTACAGAGAGCAAAAACAGAAAACAAAATTCAGAATTCTAAGTGTTTGTTCAGAATAGTTTCCAAGAAATTCTCATCTTACTAATTGTACTCTTCTTTGAGAAGAATATGAGATAAAATTTAAAGGTAGGTCAAAACTAAGAGATAAAACATGGAGCTTCCTGGTGCCTAGCCTCTACATTTCTTTTTCTCTGCTGGGTGAATAGAATGGTTAAATCATAAAGTCACTTTTTCAAATCTACATTTGGCTTGTCTTCTCCACAGAGAGTTTTGGAGGAGTTTAAAAAGCTCTGGTCAACAATGTGATTATAAATAAATGTCATAATTTTGCTAGTATTGCTCAGATTTTATGTTGCAATTCACAGATTTTGTTCTGTCCATTTGGAAATAAAGGAATTTTCTTCCTTTATATCCCCTGTTCTGAGCAATAAATATTTGATAATAAGTTCTAGCTTGACATTCAGGCACTCACTATCTGGATAAATATTTTGGTGAGGCTATCAATCTACTTGCTTAGATCCCTGTGGTAGACTATTGACTTGTTGGTTCCGAAGGAATCACATCTCCTAGAATTTATATGACTTTATACTTCCTTTCATTGACTCTGGCAATAAGCATTTGCAAATGAGATGCAAACAAAGTTCTATAAATTATTACACTTTGGGATTTTTTTTCCTTTGAAATATATATATATATATTCAATATATTCAATATATATTGGTTTCCATTGCCATGTTGTGAGGAAGCCCAAGATATCCACTTAAAGAATCCCTAGACTTTCTAACCAAGTCAATCTGGGTTGTATATATTTATGAGTATATGTAAGTATAGTAAATCTATAAAGACAAACAAGAAGTTGATTATCACAAAATGTAGAGAAGTGGTTACATGTAGAGATTTTGGGAGTGTGTGAGGAGATGTTATTAGGATGGGGGAAAAGGAGATGTCAAAAGCACAAGTAACATATATATTATTTTACTTTTTTCCAAGTGAGAGGAGGGGAGATAGGCAGACAAACTGCCTCATTTGACCCTACTGGGATCCACCCGGCAACTCCTGTCTGGGGCCGAAGCTCTGCTCATCTTGGGCCATGCTCACAACCAAGCTACTTTTAGTGCCTGAGGCAGAGTCTCCATGGAGCCATACTCAGCCCCCAGGCCAGTGTGCTTGAACCAATTGAGCTATGGCTGTGGGAGAGGAAGGGAGAAGGGAAAGGAAGGGGAAGGTGGAGGGGAGGGGTGGAGAAGCAAATGATCACTTTTCCTGTGTGCCCTGACTGGGAATTGAACCCAGGACATCCACACACCAGGCTGATGCTCTACCTCTGAGCCAACTGGCCAGGGCCTAATATATAATCTTAAACAATGTATTCTTTTAATTTTTTTTAATTTTATTTTTTGATTAAAATTATTGTGGTGACATTGGTTATAAGATTATGTAGGTTTCAAGCGTAAAATGCTATGAAAGTGTAATCTGCATATTGCATTGTATGCCCACCACACAAAGTCAAATACTCTCTATCACCATATATTTGACCCCCTTTTACACTTTACTCCTTCCTTCCTCTCTCTCCTTCCCTCTGGTGACCACCATTATGCTTTTTGTGTCTATAAGGGTTTTTTGCTTGTCTTGTTATTTTATTTGTTGCTTTAAATTTTATATCCCACAGATGAGTGAAATCATATGGTTCTCTACTATTTCTGTCTGACTGATTTCACTTAGCATGATTCTCAAGATCCATCTATGTTGTCACAAATGGCAGTATTTCATCTTTTTTTATGGCTGAGTCATAGTCCATTTTATATATGTGTCACATCTTCTTTATCCAATCATCTATCAAGGGACATAGTTTTGTATGCTACATTTCATATTGAAAAAGATCTAACAATTTACTGTCATATAGCAACACAATAATTAGTGTAGAGCCAAGTGTGATATAACTAAATTTTGCATAAGCATAATACAGTTCATCTATCATTTTCTCACATGCCTGTAGGTATTTTATGGCATTAATTTAATTGTCCAAGATGAAAAAGTGATTGACAGAGAAAAGCCCTACCCTGATATTTCTTGTTTCCAGACAGGTTCTTCCTTGATGCCAGGTTTATTCTGATTTTTTTCTGACATGTTATTTTTAATACATTTTTATTAGGCCATCTTCTTGATTGTAAGGGTAAAAATTCCAACTTTCTTTTTTTTTCACTTAATTTTATTTTTTTTTAATGGGGTGACATCAGTAAATCAGGATACGTATATTCAAAGATAATATGTCCAGGTTATCTTGTCATTCAGTTATGTTGCATACCCATCACCCAAAGTCAGATTGTCCTCTGTCACCTTCTATCTAGTTTTCTTTGTGCCCCTCCCCCCTCCCCCTTTCTCTCTCCCTCTCCCCCCTCCCCCCATAACCACCACACTCTTATCATTGTTTCTTAGTCTCACTTTTATGTCCCACCTACGTATGGAATAATGCAGTTCCTGTTTTTTTCTGATTTACTTATTATTAAACATTTCAAGTATGGTGAGGTGTTTTTATAACACAGCCCATGTAAACTTAATAAAAATATTACATTTTTCCTAGCCATTACTAAAAAAAAGCCTCAGTCTTTATTTATAGAGTCTGTTTTCAAGGATGAATGCATTGTTACTATTTCATTGGTGATAAAAGTCATGTATCTCATTTACTGAAAAAAGCTTATTTTGCAAAGAACATTCTGTTATCTCCAACAAAGATTTATTCATAAAACAATGTTCTTAAGCTTACTGCTTTCTCAGAGTTTGGGAAACATTTTGAAACTAAAAGTACATTCACTAATATTAAAACATTGGAAGGTCTTGGGCTATAGCCTACTTGCTTTAGATGAAAATGTGACTTTTCACTCTTTGGGTACTTCTTTAAATTCAGCACTCGTATTTTCCCTCAAATCCAACTGATCCCATGTCATATAAAAGTATGTGCTGATTTTGTGAGCTATTGCAGATAATGTTGACATTGTGTCTATTTTCCTACATAGAGTTGGCTAATGTTAGCAGCAGATCATTCATTCTTGACAAACAGTGTTGCAAAAAAGCATTAAGACCAAGAATGATAGTACAATGTCACTGTTGAAGCATAACACTCTAGTTGAAAGAGTTGAGGCAATTTTTCTCCTGGGCTTTAGTTTCTGAATGGATGTTTGTAGCCAACTCTGTTGTCTCTAACAGAATGACAAAAGTATATTTCCCCTTATTTATATTGTTTTTCTTTCTCTTTCCCTATAACTCTTCTTAAATTCCATCTCTGATAATTCTGTATTTCCCCAGTACTCCAAAAATCATGAAGAAATCCTGATGTTTAATATGATATATTAAATGGTATGCACCCTGATGTAAATAGTATGAATAGAAGCAACATTGAATATAAAAAAAAATAGATTTCATTTTTTAAAGGTGAGGTTTATAGCAAAATTGAATAGAAAATACAGAAATTTCTTATTTACTTGTTGCCCATACCCATGCATAGCCTCCCCAATTATCAACATTCCCCACCGAGTGGTACATTTGTTCAAACTGATGACCCTACACAGACACATCGTTATCAAACTTCTAAGTTTGCATTAGGTTCACTCTCAGTGTTGTACATAGTATAGGTTAGATAAATGTGGAATGAATGGCATGTATCCACCATTACAACATCAAACAGAGTTGTTTCTTTGCCTTCAAGTGTGCTCCACTTATTCCTCACCTATGATCAAGGTCACTGTCTCCAGTTTTGCTTTTTCCAGAATGTCCTGTAGTTATAATATGTAGCCTTCTCAGATTGGCTTCTCTTACTTAATAACATGCATTTAAGGTTCCTCCGTGTCTTCTCATGTCTTAATAGTTTTGTCCTTTTTTTTTTTTTTTTTTTTTTTTTGTATTTTTCTGAGGCTGGAAACGGGGAGAGACAGTCAGACAGACTCCGGCATGCGCCCGACTGGGATCTACCTGGCACGCCCACCAGGGGCCACGCTCTGCCCACCAGGGGGCAATGCTCTGCCCCTCCGGGGGTCGCTCTGCCGTGACCAGAGCCACTCTAGCGCCTGGGGCAGAGGCCAAGGAGCCATCCCCAGCGCCCGGACCATCTTTGCTCCAATGGAGCCTTGGCTGCGGGAGGGGAAGAGAGAGACAGAGAGGAAGGAGGGGGTGGGGGTGGAGAAGCAAATGGGCGCTTCTCCTATGTGCCCTGGCTAGGAATCGAACCCGGGTACCCCACACGCCAGGCCGATGCTCTACCGCTGAGCCAACCGGCCAGGGCCAATAGTTTTGTCTTTTTAGTGCTGAGTAATGTTCTACTGCTTAGTATACCTGTTTATTTATCCATTCACCTATTGAACATTTTGGTTACTTCAGTTTTGGCAATTATGAATAAAGCTGCTACTGCTATGAACATTTATGTACAGGTTTTTGCATGGGTATAAGTTTTCAACTTTTTAAAATAAATACCAGATTGAAAAGTAAGAGTATGTTTAGTTTTGCAGAAACTGCCAATTATCTTCCAAAATGGCTTACCATTTTGCATCCCCACCAGCAGTGAGTAAATGTTCTGATTGTTCCATATCCTTGCTAACAATTGGTGATGTTGGTATTCTGGATTTTGGCACATTGAACTTTTGAAAAAATATAATTTATTTAAAGTAATCCATGTACCCTTAATCAAAATAAAACCTCACACCATAAAATGTAGTGATACTTTGGGGTAATATATAACATGGACTAAATTATTTGATGCATGAAAACACTTCAACAATTATAATCTTGTGTGTATTCTTCACATATAAACTCTTCCCTGAAGAACTACCAAAATTAGTTAAACATTATTGATCTGCTCTTGAAAAGTATGTATGTTTATATATATTTATACCTTATCTTTGAGTAAATTTCATTTGCCAAAAAAATTGAAAGCAATCTATATCATGCCTTTACCTAAATAAATATTTTCTTAATGATTTTACTAAACATTAGGTTAACATACTTATGGCTTTTCTAAAATACCATCTCAATTCTGTGTAAAAACACATATATATATTTTGGATAATTGATCTACTACTTGTTCATTTTGGTTTATTATGTTCTTTCAGCATGAAAATGGACTATCAGACACTAATGACTATCACTCATCATTAACTTGTTAAGATTTCAGGCTGGGTCACTATTAATTGATAGGCAAAATATTGTTATGAGTTGCATTGAAAATACTAGCTCATTAGGTAAAAGCATGTTTATGGTAAATACAGTGAAAAAATCATTAACAATTGACTGATTTCTAATAGGCTATTTAGAAATAATGATCATTGGAACGAATGCAGCAATTTCACTCAGTCTACTGCACATGTGTATATATTTTTTATCTAAACCATCAAAGCCACCAGTGTCAGTGCTATGCCTGAAAACTACAACTATGAATTCCAGTGTAAAATTAATAATTACTGGGGAGAACTATAATTGTGGAGAAGAGATTTTTTTTTTCTCTTTAAATTGAAATAAGTTATTTGACCTTGGTTACTGGCATTTACAAATTAAAAAGATTTAACAAGTAATTGTTTGTCATCCTTTCAATTTGAATGTTGTCAGTGCTACGTGGAGTCTGAAATTAATAGAGAATATAAGGCAGAAGAATATAAAAGCATAATATAAACATAAATTTTATTTAAAAGTTACAGAAAAGAGCAGTTCTACAATGATTACATGTTACTGAAATTCTTAGGGAGCATAATCATGGTTTTAAATTTATTATTATTTTTTGCAGATTTCAAAATAACACATTCATAGAAGAAAATATTAGATATTGAAGAGTTTTAATAATGGTTAGAATATAACTGTATATTTGAAAAAATCTAGAAAAATCTTTTGAAATAAAGCATTATGATAATTGATAACTAGAGCTGTGTGGTCTCTGATGGATGGTGTCAGCATGCTCTTTTTTTCACTGAGCAGCGAGAACTGACAAGCTGCCAGTTCTAGCTCAGTGATTTTTGACAGTTTGGTTTCTTTGGGGATAAATTATTAAAGGAAGTAATAAACAACAACAAGTTAACATTTTTAGGAATAGTAAGCATTTCTCCACATTAAGATGCATTGTAAGACAGATGATGACAAGTCCACATTTACTTTGGACATGATGATTTTCATTGTATCACATTTTGAAATGATGTTGACACATCACAAATTCTGCCATACAAACACTGAGGCTTTCTGGTCTCTGTAGATGGGGTCAAAAGTATTTTGGTATGTGTTGTATTATCCATCTCCAAACTCCAGAAATAAATAATCTCTGTGATCTAACTGATACATAGAATAGTATATGCACATATGTTGACTTACTGAGTTATTTCAATCAACCTGATTAAAACCAATTTATTAATTTTTAAAGTATTATGTGAATAGAAGCAAACATTTCATATCTAAATCAACATAATTTAGTAAATAAATCTTGACACTCCCAGTATAATTTTTAAAGATAGTTGATAACTTTTAATTAACTTGAGTTGGTTTCTGAACCAAAATGGTTGATTTTAAAAAAGTTTTAGGACTCTTAAATATATTTGAGTAACAATAATAACAAATAGCATTCACTAAAAATTTTTCTATGATCAAAATTCAATCACTGTCTACACATCAATTAGGACTCCATATCTTATAATGTCACCTGCTCAAATAATTTGTGATTCAATTCACTAAATGTAAGAATAAACCTTATTTCATAATTACACAGAAAAATAAAAATAAAAATATTCAAAGATGTCATGGCCCACAGTTAAACAGCAATGACCATGGCGCAAATGGTTATTATCAGATTATTTCCTCAAAATCAGGAGGATATTATTCTAGAGGAAAGAGTAGATTAGAGGAGGAAGAAGTACTAGTATACAAAAAGTAGTATCTTCAATTGCTAATACTGAAGACACAAGAAATAGGAATCAAAATTAAATTTAGAATATGGGATTTGAGAACAATTGTGACAAACACAAAAACAACAGGTGGAGCATACTCTCGATGTGTTTAGTGGCGCTTCCACGTAGAGTTGACAGTGTTTCCTGAGCATCCTCTATCCTCAGAGTGAGGTGTGGACACACCAGCTGAGTATAAATACTGGGGATGGAAGAGGTATGTTCATGTTCAATTTTGCTTATGTTTAGAGTTCAACACAATATTACTTTCCTATCTTCTTAACTAATCTGTCTTATTCCAAGAAAATGAGTAATAGTAATCACAATTAATTTTTTTAAGGAACTTGGTCCATTTTGCCCTTGCTTGGGCTTCTTAACTGCTCACATACAATGAGCCTATTTTATGAACTATTACTGAGGCAACATGGGATAGCTTAACATATAAACAAATGAAGAGAAGAAATCCCCCAAATCAATAAAATACTGTTTGATAATGTTTTAAATTAATAGTTATATTTTGTAAAGGTAGTTTTAAAATCACATAATTTATCATTATCTTTCAAAAAAGAAAAATATAAAAAGCTTGTACAGAAATAGGTCATGTCAGAACTGAGTCTAGAAACTGAAGACCCAGTTTCCTTCATGGTCTTTCCACACACTCGCAGCTCAACAGCAAATGTTGTTCTTGTGGCTGATCTGTAGACTATACTCATTTAGGTGAAATCTTTTATAGGGTATCACAGTATGAAGATAGAATCCACATTTTCATGTAGAAAGCAATATCTGGTTATTGTTCAAACATCAACATTGTATCTGTCATTAGAGTTTCAAGGTAGTCATTCAGGTCAGTCATTAGTAGCTGTTGCCTCTAGACAGAAGGGACCACCACTGGTTTAGTTCCTTCCAGTGTTAGACTAGTACATCTGATGATGGGTTTAATTGAACTCTACTCCATTTGGCATACTCTCAAGTTATTTTCATAAGAGTGGATGAATACCTAATATTTTGTTTGATTTACCTTACCTTCTTGCCTCCCTGGAGGTTGGATTTGGCTTTTGTTCAAATAAATGCACTCTATGTTCATGTAGGAGTACATGAACAAGTACATGTTCGAGGATTTGAAAAAAGTTCCAGTAAGAAATCGCAACTTTAGTCAAAACTCTGCCCATGAAGGGATGGTCTGCACCTCAATTTTACATATTTTCTTCCGGGAGACACCTACTCAGCGTGCCAAAGATGTTGAGTTTGTTCAATTCTGCATGATGTTCTATGTGCCATAATTAAATAATTCAACAAATGCTTTGTTAGACTAAAGTCATTGCATTTTAATGTAGAATATTTAAAAAACGTGACCCAAACTTAATTATGTCACTGTTTCATTCTTTCACAGGGTCACATAGATACTATTAAGTTCATGTTACCACAGAAATAAAGAAGTTTTTAAATAGAAGTGAATGGCACAGAAAAAAAAGAACTGGAAATAACACTTAATGAAAAGCTAATTTAATCAACAGATAGCACACACACAAAAATTAAGCTGAATAAGATAATATCTTGTAATCATTCCTATAAAAGGACCATAAATGAAGTAAGAGAATGAACATTTCATATAAAAATCAGTGATTAACCCTGGTCAAGGCAACATCATATGCATATAGCAGCATATACATATTAGAAGAAAAGTTGATAACACTGCCCCTGCACTGATTAAACAAGATTGCAAAACATGATTGTTGTTGCTGCTTTATCATGATGTGCCAGATCTCTAATGTTAAGGTGATAAATGCTAAAGACTGCAACTAGTATTGCAATTAGCATTCATTTTTAGGGTTTCATTTTTATGCAATATATTCAATATTTTTTATGTCCTGCTTATTCTGGCCAGCGTGTAGAGCCAAAGCTAATACAGGCTTCGTTTATTATTTATATCTTCATAAAATTTAAAATTAAAGTTCTTTGGTGCCATAAATATTAATTTAAATTAAAATTAAACAACCATGCATGCCTATATCTTTATATGTTTTACTAAGGTAAATACTAATAGTTGAAGAATATTTATATTATTAAAGACTTCCATGTGTTGCTTTTATTTGAGAATAAAATTATTGAAAGTATACAAACCAATAAAACATATAGAGCGTTTGAGGACAAGTTCTTAAAAATTGTTACTGTAAAATTTTGAGAGTAATTGATTTAATCTCTCAAATATTTTGTTAAGCCAGTTATTTCTCATTATTTGTACTTTATTTTAAATGCATTATTATGTGATAAACAGAGAATATATATTCACTTTCTCATTTTCTAAATAAAAAATATAGTTAAATGCCCTTATATTGCATATTGCATATGAAAAGCGTGTTTGCCATTTAGTAAATTCTTTATGGCATGCATGTCCAACAGATCTTCTAGAAAATAAAAAAAAACTATTTTGAGGTACTAATATGAGAATACTGGAATTTTACAATATCGTGTTTTCTTATGTGTTTAATACTACCATGTGAAAATTTATATCTGTCTCTCTATGAGAGTGTTTCCGATACCTGATAGTGCAAGCTGTGCTCTCCACTATTTATAAAAAATTTTACAGGAAGTAATTTCTTATTCCAATATCAACTCAAAAAGTATCAGTACCACTCTAGCTAATCCAGAAAGTACTATTTCCAGGATTTTAATTAGTGAGGCATAGTATTATAACATAATTACATGGCAAGATTTACCAACAATGAGTATAGTAAATGAGGATTGGAAACACCTGGGTTTAAATCACAACTCCACTAATTGCTACTTATGGAAAATTATAAAAATGAACACCTCCAGGCATCATTATCTCCATATATGACATGATGATAATAACATTGAGGTATTTATAACTGCTCTGAAAACTGTGAATATCCTAGAAATCCCAGAAATAATAGTATTCTAATAGTTTTAATAACATGCTTCAAAAGTATATAATTAAGATGATAAGGGAAAAATAAAAAAATATAAAGGCAAATCTTAGGATAGGAGAAATAGAGAAAAAGAGGGAATAAATAAAAACTAAAGAATATTAAAAATAAAATCTTGTATGGATACAAATAAAGAGATGAGATATAAGATAAAAACAATATTTGAAAAGAAAAGAATATAGATCACTAAGAATATAAGAAGAAAAAAGGAATATAAGGAAAGGAAGAGACAAAAGAAAAGATAAGAATTGAAGGAGGAGGAGAAGGAACAAGTAAGGAAAGCAAACTTCTCATATTTTACCCTTTACTACACAAAAACCCTCCAATCTCACTGTAAACTAATGTACAGGCTATTGGGACCTTACTCAAATATGACCTGAGATGTTATGTTTAACCTCTTGGATATTTGTTAGCCGTTTTGTGTTATTTCATTTTACATTTAATTTTAATAGATGAAGAAAAATTAATATGAAGCCATAGCTTCTAATTGGATTCTAGTTATGTGCTGAATAATATTTTATGATTAAAGTGAAATATTTTTGCCAATAAAAATTGCAAACAAAAAAGAAACAAAGTGGGCATATCATGACATTACAATAAAGAAGGATATATTGGATCAAGATTTCTTATAAAGCCCTAATTCTTCAAGGCAATTTCTATATTAACAGATCAATGGTAAAACCTGGCAAGAAACCAACTTCTCCAGAATCAAAATGCTCTTAGCAAAGGTTTCCAAAGAAACTCAGATGTGAGATAACTTGCCTTTCAGAGTGAGTGATCAAGTTGTTTTTAATATTAATGACATTGCTTTCACCTTAAATTTCTTCCCTCAGCAGAAGAAAAGTCAATCATTAAATTGTCAATAAAATGCTTCTAGGTGACAATAATGTCTCTTAAGCTGTCTAAGATAAAAGCCCCAGACAAGAGCTCCCCACCCCAAATTTAAATCTGACAGCACATAAAGTTTTGCTTTATCAAATGGCACATGATTTACATATGACAACTTTTTTTTTTTTCCAGAGACAGAGAGTCAGAGAGAGGAATAGACAGGGACAGACAGACTGGAACAGAGAGAGATGAGAAGCATCAATCATCAGTTTTTCGTTGCAACACCTCAGTTGTTCATTGATTGCTTTCTCATCTGTGCCTTGACCGCGGGCCTTCAGCAGACAGAGTAACCCCTTGCTCGAACCAGAGACCTTGGTCCAAGCTGGTGAGCTTTTGCTCAAACCAGATAAGCCTGCGCTCAAGCTGGTGACCTCGGGGTCTCAAATCGGGGTCTTCTGCATCCCAGTCCGATGCTCTATCCACTGCGCCACCACCTGGTCAGACACACATATGACAACTTTTGAGAACTCTAACTTCCCCAGAACTGGAGGATGAAAACTCTCTTTCCTTTTATATCTAAGACTTTAGTGACTTTTGACCAGATGGGAGTTCAGATAAGTGATAAGGTGATAAGTCAATCAAGTCTACTTCTGGTTCACTGAATGCACTCCACTCCTTGCAAATATTCTCAAAAATAACAATGAGCTACACAAGTCTTGTTCAACAGTGGTTATCCCAAATGAACTGGTCTCTCTATTATGACACTTTCCAGCACAGTCTACATCTATGAAAACACTCAGCGGAAAAAATGCGTGTGAATCTCAAGACTGCAAATTGATGATTCTTCAACTCTTTCATCCTTTCTCACACTTTTTAATTGTCAACGTTTCAGTTTTTTCTGTTTGACTGCATTGTTGACTTTTGCTCTTCATCTAGATTTCTTCTATCAGAAGAAAGATCCAGATACCTTATTCCTGTTCCTATTTTACACTTCTCGATGCAAGTTTTAATTTATAATTCTACACAATGTGTCTATGGGAAAAAATAACTCGTCCCATGCACCATGCCCATTGTTGTGTAAACTATGGAGTGGGGATGATATAGCACTAATGTAGCTGGGTTAACAATATCAAGGTTTGGATTTCTAGTCTCAGCTCCAGATGTAAAGAATTTGCAAGTACTCAGTCCCATCATTACAATAAGCAAAGAACGGACAAATAGAAAATCAATGACTTATCTTGGACCCATCAGAAAACTTAGGTCAGGGAAACTGCCAATTTTAATCTACAACAATCAGCTCATCTAGAAAGACACAGTGGTATCTGCTTCTCTGGAAGAGAGGTTGCTGAGTACAAACCAGGAAAAATACTGAAATGGTCATTTAGATGAATTCTTGCAGCACAGTATAGGAAACACAAATCTGAGAAATTCCTGGGAATTTACCTGCAGAAACCACTTAAGTTTTTCACTGTGACTATCTAAGAAAGATCCCCCCATGCATCTGAAGGGGAAAGGAGGGAAGAAAAATCATTGTGAAATAGCATCAGAGCTGTTTCCATAAGGAAAATCTGTAGCCTTTGCAGAAGGATTTGACAAGAGATCCTACTTATAAGAAGGGCATTTGTATGGCCAGTCGCTGTGGCCACCATCACAGCCGCCTGGCCCATGCAGGTTTACATTTGATTCAGACAGATGGTAATGAAAACAAAGAAGCCAAGAACTGGTGGGCCATTACAATTATTAATCCTAGCTTGCACTCAGAGGGTGAGAAATATACACAGTGGGAAAACACTTCCCTTTCCATTCAGGGCTCTTAAAGCTACTGACTTATCCAAGTATTCCCAGAATCAAAGGTTTCTAGCTCACCAGCCTTATTCATGTCTGTTCCCCATCTCCTTCCTTCTCCCTGCACAAACTCTGCACAAACTGACTTCTCCTTCAGCACTCTACCATCTTGGCTGCCTTTCCTATGCAATACTAATTTCAGGAACCAAGCAAGAGCAAGCCCCTGGTCTGCCCCATTTTATAGTGTAGAAATCAAAACCTTTAAGCCAATATACAAATAAGGAAGTCTCTGATACAAGGTCACTTATCTGAGGCATAAATGGGATTCCTCATAAGAGTGCATCACCCCACATCATGCAACAGTCAAGGGTGTGGGGAAAAGCTTAGTGTTGAGAAGATCTTAGTATTAAAAGGGTGGGAAGGGCTTAGTCTTAAAACTAAGCCTTAGGCTATAAGGATTCTGCCTGCTTACAGCCTGTCCCCCACACTCAATGCAAACTATAAGCGAACAAACATATACATCATATTTGCAAACTTATTTGACCCACAGCATTCTTCTCACTTTAACCCCACCTAACATTCCTGTCACACGTAAGTGAAAGAAAACAACACCAACAATAAAAAAAAAAATTAACAGGTACAATAACTTCAAAGGGATAGATTGGGAATGCTAATACTAAGAACAGAAATAGGGAGTAAGAAGATACAGCCCTAAGGCACCAATGCATTGTAGTCCAGATCACCCTCTATAGCAGGTCAGACATAAATTATCAGACAACCCAGAAATGAAAACTCTTGGGTTGTTGCTGAAGGCAGTTCATGAAACTTGTGCTGTGATACTGTCATAAGGGACACAGCATTGCTGCCTGAGGGATGCTCTTCCCATTGGGGAAGATATCATGACCTATCTACTCTTGAAGACAGGATTACATTTGATTTATCATTATATCAGAAGTAACTCTAATAGTATTTGCTCCAGAAATACTTATTGACTGAAGGGATAAATAAATGATAATTTAATATTCCAGCAAACTGCATGAAAAAACAAGAGGAATGGTAAATCTATTTATCGTATGCACTACCAGTGCCTGGGATGATGAGGAGGCTGTCTTGCCCTGTTAAGTCCTGGCATGCTTGTTTGGAAGTTCTGGCCAGGAGTTTGATTCTCAAAGCACACTTATACATAGTTTCTTCCAGGACCATGCTAGGACTTCGTAGGACAAGACAGTCTCATCATCTAGTTAATTCTTGATGTCCATAGCATTACTTGGAGTGAGAAGAAAAACAAAACCAGAAGTTCCTTATCCCAGAAAACTCACCATTTAATCCTTCACTCAGACATCACAGAAATTCCATTTTACATTCTTCAGTGACTCAGTATTTCATTATCCAGGAAATGGTGTTTTCTACAATTCATTTTCCAATTTTCCAGAACAAAACTTCAAAAGGAACAGAGATGCTCCAAAGATTAGAGTGAAATATAAATGAATAGCTACAATCTTCATAAATAATTAAGTTCATAAATTATTTAATTAGTGTACAGATAATGGTTTAATTTATATATACTGTTTAAAATTAAGCATTCTCATTCATTTGAATTTAAAATATGAAAATATTATTTCCTTCTCCCCTTTTCACACACTGCATAATTTTTTTCTGGTCATTTTCCCTATGTTTAAACATAGTTTTCTCTTTATTTTTGATTCTTTAATTTTATCTGCTTAACATCTATTACTCTACATCTCTATTTTTATAGTTTCTTGGAAGACTGCAATTGTTTTTAGCAAGTCATGTTTGTCAAACTCGTAATGTCTTTATTCTTTCATTCTCTAATATCTTTTTTCTTTTCCCAGTATCACCTGTTGCACAATTCTTTGTTTTGTTTCTTTCAACCTGTCAGTGCTGTTGTTACACACCCTTTGCCTGCAGCCTACAAGATCCAGTGATGACAAGCTGCACTGTAATTTGCATGAATTCCTTTGAAGGCATGCTTATAAACATGGCAGTTTGCCTGGCTGCTGTCATATGTACTATATTAAGATTCCTTCTCATTAACTTCACATTGGTGTGAAGAGAAGTAACTTGTAATCTAGGGAGCCAGTCCATGTTTATACTCTGTAATAAAACAATGAAAATTAGCAAGGATCCTGTTCAAATAATAAATTATTTCATCATGGTTAGTTTTTCTATCTGGTATGCCCACACATACAAAAAAATAACTCAAAAGCAACAATTATGTTTTAGGTTGTGAAATAATTGCATCAAGATAAGCAAGCATTTTAAAGCTATATTCAGGGTAACTGATGATTGTCAGTCTTCCCCTCCCTCCACCATATTCAGGAATTTATGTCTATTAAGTAATAGGAGATGGGAAGTTTACATTATGGTTTTCTTTAACCACTACTAGAAATAAAATGAATCCCAGTTAAGTGTATATACTGAAGGATCATTTGATATAATACAATATATTATATATAATATGATATGCTTCAATGTTCATAACTAGGATTGGAAAGAGCCTAGAAATACAGACTTTGTAATGTAAGCTATGAAAAAAAAAACAAGCAATCCTTTAGGATTTTGTTGAAAGTTAAGTCACTTAGGGGTGATAATAATAGTCAACTGCAGACAACACATTACATATCTTGATGCACTTGAAGAAACCTGGCTTTCATTCAGACACCCTCATTTCTACAGTTAGAAGTTCTGTTGCTGCAGCAGCTGTCCATGAAGGGAAGTAGAGAAATAACTTTCAAGAGTTCTCAAAATTACTCTGGGTCCCAAACTTCCAATCAGTGCAGTGAATTTTTTATTATCAACTGCTAGCCAAGATAGTCGTCTTTAAATGCAAATAACACAGATAAAATTATTTTATATACTATAAAATTATACAATTGTGGAGAAAATTTCTCTACAACATTCCATAAGAAAATTGATTTGCTTTCCATGACAAATTACAGACACCTCTATTCTGATGTTTGTCACATTGTTTTATATTTAATTGTTTCATGTCTGATTCTCCTTCTTTGTTCTGAACCAAAAACAAGAACCTGGAACAGATTTAATAAATGGGATACATGCAATAGATGTCTGCTAAATTTAATCACTTTTATGTTTAGTATAATTCTGAGTTTTTTATCATGTTCAATTTCAAAGGCTTTTGGTATAGAATTCTTTTAACATAGATACTTCTTAGTCCACTATGATTTCTATGAGAAACAGATATTTATGGGAACATCAAAATTGATTTATAGATTAAGGACTGTCTTGGATCTTCTCTGCCCCCAGGATTTAGTTAACAAAATTCATTTAGAATGCTGTGTGAAGTTCATTCCTCCTGGTCCCAAAGTTACAGCAACATGAGTACAAAATGTCAGTCTGTAAACATATTTTAAGGAAGTAGCAATAAAACCGCAGACACTCAAAATTTGGTACAATGTTTAACTATCAGAATATTTTTAATATATCTAGATTCAGTTACCTTTGAAATGCAAAATTGCTGCTCCAAAAATATTTTATTAAATACTAAATTCCAATATGTGTTTCTGATGGTCACAGCATTCATTGACGCTAATGTGCTATTTATTTCTCTTCTAAAAATACAAGTTATAAATTTCATATTTTTGTCTTTCAAAGCAGAAATTAAGTTAACAAGGGCATGTGTTGATTTTGTACAGGAAAATTACTTACAAATTTGGAGTGAACAAAATACGTTTCTTATTTTTTGTTTTCTTAAGGCACCAACTGGTTTGTGTTTCCTAAAATACAAAGATGAAAACATCTTCTGACACCTCTGGCTCCACACCCTTTAGCATGTTGTGAGGATATATTTTGACTCAAAATAACAATAACAAAGTGGTTTTTTTAAAAAATAGTATTATGCATATAGATAGTAAGAACACTGATGATCACACTTATTTTACAATATAATGTTGATTTTCAGAACTTGAAAAAGTTAATTGGTTCTTTTTTAACATTATATCTTCAATTTATGCAAAGACTAACCACCATTGTTCTGAGTTCTCTTTTGTATCTCTTCTTTAAGCCTTCCAAACCATTCAACAATGTACCTTCTCATAGTTCTAAGAACAAGATCATCAATGAATAACCTAATTGTTAAGCATGGTCAGTATTTTTTATATTTGTATTTTATGTCACTTTAGGTGGCTTTTATACAATCTTCCCACCTCCTCTTGTTATGGAGAAGCCCAGTTCTGCTGGATACTATGGCTCTCCATTTCTTTGTTATCCACTTTCCAGTGGGTCCATTTCTATTTTCCTTCCAGACTCTAATTTCTCTGCCAATATTTTTATCAAGTTTTATGAGATATAAATTACATTTAACATTATATAAGTTTAAGTTATACAATGTGGTGATTATTTGATACACATACATATTACAAAATGATTACCACAATAAGGTTAGTTCATTTATTCATCCTCTAACATAATTACTATTTTGGGGGGGCCTAGGAAAGTGTTTTAATTTTTTATTACATATATTAAAAAGTGATCAAGAGAATGAGAAGACAAACTATGATTGGAAGGAAACTATTTGCAAAAGCCAACCTGATAAAGAACTGTTATCCAAAATATAGATAGAACATTTAAAACTCAGCAAAAAGAAAACAAACAACTTGGTTGAAAAATGAGCCAAAGACCTTAACAGATACCACATTAAAGAAGATATAGAAAGCTGTGGTGTGTGTGTGTGTGTGTGTGTGTGTGTGTGAAGCAACAAGAAGTCTCAGTCATTGTTGGTGAGTATGCAAAATGGTAGAGCTGCTTTGGAAAATAGTTTAGCAGTTTCTTATTAAACTAAACATATGCTTATTATATGATCCAGCACATTGGTATTCATATAAAGGAGTTGAAAACTTGTATTCACACAAAATGTGCAAACAAATGCTTATAGCAAACTTACTCATCTGTACAAATCTGGAAGCAACTAGGGTGTCTTTTAGTAGGTGAATGGAAAATAAACAGTGGTACAGCCAGAAAATATGTTATTCAGTACTAAAAATATGTGCAATATCAAGACATGAAAAGACATATAGAAACCTTAAGTATTACTACATGAAAGAAGCCAATTTGAATGATCAGTGGTTGCCAGGGTTGGGGCAAGAACGGAATGAGTAGGTGGAGCACAGAGGACTTTTAGTGCATTAGAGTTTCTATGATACTGTAATAGTGAATAAATGTCACTTTACAATTGTGTAAAACATCAGGAACAAACCTAGTGTCAGGTATGAATATTTGTTTATTGATTATGATGTGTCAATATTGTGTCATTTTTAAGAAATGAACCACTTTGGTGCATGGTGTTCATATTACTATGGGCAGGAGGTATATAAGACACTCTGTATCTTCTACCCCATTTAGTTGTGGGCTTAAAATTGCTCTAAAAGTAAAATTTATATCTATAAAATAAATATATGTATAATATAAATATATATATAGAGAGAGAGAAAGAGAGAGACAGAGAAAAGGAGAGAAGAATATAGATATAGGGTATTTATTACAAGTATAAATACATTAAATTAAGATAAAGTTCTGTTGTGGAAATGAATAAAATATGAATTTACAAGGAAAAATAAATATTTTAAAATATGCAAAATTACACCTCTGGTCAATTAATACCAGACCAGATTTTTCTTTGTATTGAGGCATAAGAGCATTAGGTAATCTTAAGTGCACTCCTCAATGAAGTTTAAGGATATATACATTTGTATAATCACTATCTAGATCAAAATATGAAAATTTCAATTGTCTAGAAGGATGACTTTTCTCTCTCCTATTTGTAAAATCTGATGATGAACACTTATATTGTTTAATCTCTTTTGTTCCTTACAGTTTGGACATTTTTTAAGTTCAAAAATTTAATTTTATATGTTCAGTCTGCTCACAAGTCTATTAAAGTTTAATTTTACATAATCAAATGGTTTAGTTATAGAATATAATAATGGAATGTTATAAAATGATATTTCAAAATGTTCTATATATTCTGATTCTCTGTTGACATTCTTCATATTTTAATCTATTTTTTCATCTTTTCCCTCTATTTTATATAGCTAGATGCACTTAAATTTATCATGGTTATGTCAAAGATATTTTTCTTTAAACTTAGTTTTTGGATTATCTGTGGGTCTAGTTCAATTTTTTTTTTATTATTGTATTTTTCTGAAGTGAGAAGCAGGGAGCAGGGAGACAGACTCCCTCATGCACCCAACCAGGATCCACCCGGCAAGCCAACTAGAGGGTGATGCTCTACCCATCTGGGACATTGCTTCATTGCAACTGGAACCATTCTAGCACCTGAGTCCTCTGCCATGGAGCTATCCTCAGTGCCTGGGTCAACTTTGTTCCAATGGAGCCTTGGCTGCAGGAGGAGAAGAGAAAGATAGAGAGAAAGGAGAGGGGGAAGAGTGGAGAAACAGATGGGTGCTTCTCCTATGTGCCCTGGCCAAGAATCAAACTCAGGACTTCTACATGCCAGGCTGACTCTCTACCATTGAGCCAACCAGCCAGGGCCTAATTTTTGTTGTTTTAATTCCTAGTTCTTTTCTCTTGTCTCTTTTCATGATTCATACTTTTTGGTTGTATGTCACCTTTATAAACTCATCTTAGAAGTTGCAAATGATTCTAGCTTTCATAAGGGATGGTTCACATATTTATTTATTTTTTTTTATAAGCAGATAGGTTGAATAGTATGATTCACCCATCTATGTTTTTAATATATTTCTTGCCCATGGGTTTTGATGGCCTAACAGATCTCTGCTCGCAGCACTGAAAGGGTCTAGGGCACTCTGCTTTTCCCTTCTGAGATAGGATCTCTGGAAGATCTCTGTCATTAGCACTCAAGGGCTATCAAAGATTCAGTTCTGCTCTTGTTTGGATTATGCTTACTTCTTTAAGCTATCTGCCCTGTGTAAATTTAAATCTGAGCACCTAAGGGGGAAAGACCATGTTTTAGTGGGACTTGCTCTCCCAAGTACTGATAGTCAACTGGTATTTTCACTCTGATTTTTAGAAGTTTTCAGTCTAGCATCCTCCACCTTCTCCTGTACCAGTACAGGAATCAATTAATATCTAGTGGGAATAAAATCACTGATATATATATATATATTTTAGATTCTAGTACCATATTGTTCTCTGTGGCTTTTAAAAGAATGACTACAGTACTGTCATTTTCCTGCAATAGATTCCTTTTTGCTGAGACGATAACTGATCTCCAGCCTGCATCTAGAATTAAGAAATACATTCTCTAGAATTTCATTTTATTTTATCTTCACCACTGCACAGATCTGTGTAATAATTAATTAGCCACAGTGGTCTTAAAATAAAATGTTTTCTTTTGCTCCATACTCAAAAGATGATAGACTGAAATATAGTAAAGCCTTTTATTTTTCTAGATGAATTAAAAGTTTCCTAGGCAAATATGTTTTCACTTTTTTTACTTTTATTAGTTTGGATTTGGACTTGTCTTACAATCTCTTACATATTTTTCTTTTAAAACTTATTGTTGATAAGTGTTATTGTTGCTGGATTTACAGTCTAATGTGTGGCTGTTCTCTGCTTGGCTGGACCCAACCAGAAGCCTGTGTGGCAACTGAATTAGGTGAATTCAGCTCATGGCAAACAGCCTCCTGAGGACCAGCACATAAAAAGAAGGATGCGGAATAACCGTAGAAGAAGAAAGAGAGCATAGTTGTCAGAATTCTTTTTCCGCTTAGTATTTTTATTATTGTTTTTATTTAATAGAAAGAATCATGACCCACAAAGAAGAGATACAAAGTCCTGACTAGCCAAATCATCATGCAATAAAATTAATTTAATTTAAAAAATCCAATAATTAACTTGTAGCTTTAACTACCACTGGCACTCTCAATTAAAGGAAATATTAATTAATATAAGATATGGCTACTACCTAATAATTTTATGATCTCTATACTATCAACAACAGTCATGGGACGGCTTTTGAAAGAAATTTTTATTTTGTTACTGGCACAATTCTCAATTTCTTATAAAGGGAGTAATAGCCTTTTACAAACTTCCTTTTGGGAGATTTGGTTAGAGTGTGCTGAGCAGTGCACATAATATATACATTTCTACTCTGCTAAACTTTCTGACTCTTGTTATTGGATGCTAGGGGATTTCCAGCATCTCAACCTCATTGTTTAAAGACCACCATGGAAGCAAGTCATTAATAAACAACTAAGAATGTATTAGAGATACTCCCAAGTACTTCTACAATTAACTAATACATTAAATTTCAGATTTTGGGTGAATGTATATATAGGGATAAATTCATTAGATTTAATTTTATATTTGGCCCTGCTATATTTAGCATTTATAATCTAATCTCAAATATACTTGGGATCCTTCTGATATGATTGCCAATATTCTAAAATTTTATTGATGTTTATCCTATTTCTCACAACATGAATAGAACTTGAAATTGGTTTCCAGAGTCATGCTGGAATTCAACATCATTTAGTGTTTACATATAAAATTATGGTAACTGGTGTTAAGAAGAAGCATTACTATGAAGGTACCTGCTTCAAAGTAATCATCTGAAGATACTTATGCAAGAAAAGAGTAGTTGACAAATATGTAAGAAAATATATGCCTACACCTTAAATAAAATTACATTGGCATTTCATGTTTCAAAATAGCTTTTCCAGATTTGCTCAAATATGAATCTTTCCTAGATAACACCCATTACCTTTGAATCACAACCTAGATTTTAATCTAAAAAACCATAGAAAAGCTGCCAAAATTATTCAACTAAAATTTTAACCCAATCTCTGAGCCTGTTTTTCACCCATGTCTGTTTACCAGATAAATAAATGAAAAAAACTTTTTTTTTTGTATTTCTCTGAAGCTGGAAACGGGGAGAGACAGACAGACTCCCGCATGCACCCGACCGGGATCCACCCGGCACGCCCACCAGGGGGCGATGCTCTGCCCCTCCGGGGCATCGCTCTGTCATGACCAGAGCCACTCTAGCGCCTGGGGCAGAGGTCAAGGAGCCATCCCCAGCACCCGGGCCATCTTTGCTCCAATGGAGCCTCGGCTGCAGGAGGGGAAGAGAGAGACAGAGAGGAAAGAGAGGGGGAGGGGTGGAGAAGCAGATGTGCGCTTCTCCTGTGTGCCCTTGACGGGAATCGAACCTGGGACTTCTGCACGCCAGGCCAATGCTCTACCACTGAGCCAACCGGCCAGGGCCTAAATGAAAAAAACTTTTGAAGACTATCAGTTGAATCTCTATGGCTCTCTATTTACACTTTGAGTTGGGAGATCAAAGTTCTGTGGTTTATCACATATATAAATTTTTCTTTATTCTCAGAGCAGCTAGTCCAACTATAAATTGACTGTTCAACTACATTGCCATAACTAACACCTGCTACAAGAACATGCTTTCTTAATATTGAGCCCAGATCTGAAAATAAAAGGCAGTTTCCCATTTACTTTAAGAAAGCTAGCTAGAGATGACGTCAGAGTAATGGCGGAGTAGGAAGCGATACCGATAAATCTCCCCCAAAACTCAACAAGATCTTCAACCAGAAACAGAAAAACCTATACTTGGAGCGTCCAGATGCTTCACAATACACCCGAAGGTATGGTCGAGTGAAAAATTGGCTAAATATATAACCAAACCCTGAAGGAAATAGGGAGTAAGAAATGCTCCGCCTTCCTCACTAACCTAAACAGGGCGGCTTTCTCTGGTAACTGTGAATATAGAAACTGAGGCGGGCAAAGGGGGTGAATACATCCAGGCCGCGCACAAAAGGCCGAACCAGGCTGTGGCACGGAGATCCTGGCGGAGGAAAACCTGTTCCTGTGGCAAGCCGGGCAATACAAGCTAACACTCGCGCCAAACCCAAACAAAGAAAGACAAGCGGGGCAGCCATTTTACCCGTTCTCCTGGTTGGTGCGCAGTTAGTGGGCGAGAGATCTCTTCCTAAGCCCCAGAAGTGGGTGTCCGTGTTGCCCCACAGAGAGGCAGGGTCAGAGGCCTTTCTGTGGGCTGAAAGCAGAATCTCTGGGCAGCCCCAGTGCCCTGGGAAAGCCGCGCACGGGAGGGAGCGAGAACTAATTCCAACGGTGGAAATTTTCCGTGCTGGTGAGGGATTCACTCAGGGAAACGCGGCCGGCCTCATATCCTGGTGTGCGCGCGCAGATAGGTAGTGAGCGATTCCTCCGAGTGCCTCGGCAGTGCGCGCCCGTGTTATCGCACAGAGGGGCAGAGTCAGGGGCCTTTGTGTGGGCAAAAGCGGAATCTCGGGCCGCCCCAGCGCCTTGCAAAAGCCGCGCACGGGGACGGAGCGAGAGCGAATTCCAGCGCTGCAAATTTCCATGCGGTTGGGGGTTTCACTCAGAGCGTGAGACTACTGGCCGGATATCCTGGTCTGCGCGCGCAGATAGTGAATGAGAGTTTCCTCCAAGCACCCCGGAAGTGGGTGCCTGCCTGTGTTACCGGACAGAGTGGCAGAGCCAGAGGTCTTTGAGTGGGCGGAAAGCCCGCCTGATTATGCTAGCAGCTCTGACTGACTGAGCCTTACCCAGAGCCCTGTGCTGAGTGGAAATAGAGTGGGGAGTTGCCAGCACTTTGAACCTCTTACTATCCAGGCAGAGGCAGCAACAACCCCATAGCTGGATTATCAGGCTACTAATTGAGGAAGGAAAGACTAGGAGAAAGGCTCCAGGAACACGGACTCTCTCACTGTCGGAGCCTATAAATGCTAATGAGCCTCGACTCCCAACGAGAATAAAGCACAATACATGACATTGCCATAGAGACTTATCAACTGCAAACCTCTACCTGAGCGTGCCAAAGGGGCAGAACCTGGGGTACAGAGTCACCGACCAGGAAGAGGGAGAGAAAAGAAAAAACAAGAAGATAACCTCACAAAATCAAGAATAATCTGCAGACTTTATAACCTATCCCATTTTATTATATTTGTTCGTTTGTTTCTCTTATCTTCATTCTTGATACTTTTTTTCCTCCTCCAATTTGGCCGATTAACTCTCTGCCGGTCTTACTCTCTCCTCTCCTTGAACTACACTACCCATAAGTGTTACATCTCCCATTATTTTTTTTCTCCTCTTCCTTTCTCTCTATGAGGGTTGCACTCCAAAACCCTTAACTCTCTCTCTCTCCTTTCTTTTTTCTTCTTTTACTGGTTCCCTCTTTTTTTCTCTCTCTCTCTTTCTTTTCTCCCTCTATATTAGTTTCTTCCTTTCTCCTTTACATCTCCTCTCATTCAAACCTCAATAACAAACAAATTATCTTATCTGGGACTCAAACTTATGTTTGTGGCATTTTGGGGGTTTTTTACTTCACCTTTTTAACTCACTAGCAGTGCTCCCATCCCTGGCTCTCCATTTTATCTAATTCTTGTTCCACTAAATACAATAGTATTTTTTTAATTTGTCCCCCCATTTTTCTGTTCTCTTATTCCTCTCATCATAACTCTTAGACAACACCAACACCTAAAAGCAAATCATTTTATTCTTGACCCAAATTTTTTTCTTATTTGCTTTTTGTGGGTCCATACCGCCCCCTTTTTCTTTTTTTTTTTTTTTTTCTTTTTTGCCCCTTTATTACCTTTCCCCAATTCAGGACCTCCATCACAGGCATTGTTTGTTATAATTCACAGTTCACCACAAGATTTTCTCAAGAAAAAGGGGAGAGGAGAGGAAAAAAGGAGGGGGGGAATAATTTCCTTTTTTTAAAAAATTATTATTTTATTTTTCTTTATTTCATTATTAATTTTTTAAAAAAAAAACAACTCTTTTTGATTTTTTATTTTTTTTAACTTTTTATTCTTTATTAAATCTCATTAATACTATCAACAAAACCACCCTCAGATGCCATTAAGGAAGAGAAAATCGAATATCATGGATACAAAAGAAAAAGAGGTAACACAGCTAGATGAGGAAAAATCTATGGAGAAAAAATTTAATATATTGGAAACCTTGGAGCTAAATGACAGAGAATTCAAGATAGAAATCCTAAAAATCCTCCGAGATATACAAGAAAACACAGAAAGGCAATTTAGGGAGCTCAGAAAACAACTCAATGAACACAAAGAATATATGTCCAAAGAAATTGAAACTATAAAAACAAATCAAACAGAGATGAAAAACTCAATTCACGAGCTGAAAAACGAAGTAACAAGCTTAGCTAATAGAACAGGTCAGATAGAAGAGAGGATTAGTGAAATAGAAGACAAGCAACTTGAGGCACAACAGAGAGAAGAAGAAAGAGACTCAAAAATTAAAAAAAATGAGATAGCCCTACAAGAATTATCTGACTCCATCAAAAAGAATAACATAAGAATAATAGGTATATCAGAGGGAGAAGAGAGAGAAAATGGAATGGAGAACATACTCAAACAAATAATAGATGAGAACTTCCCAAGCCTGTGGAAAGAACTAAAGCCTCAAATTCAAGAAGCAAACAGAACACCGAGTTTTCTTAACCCCAACAAACCTACTCCAAGGCATATCATAATGAAATTGACACAAACCAACAGCAAAGAAAAAATTCTCAAGGCAGCCAGGGAAAAGAAGAATACAACATATAAAGGAAGGCCCATTAGATTATCATCAGATTTCTCAGCAGAAACTCTACAAGCTAGAAGAGAGTGGACCCCAATATTTAAAGTCCTGAAAGAGAGAAACTTTCAGCCACGAATACTATACCCATCAAAGCTATCCTTCAAATATGAATGAGAAATAAAAACATTCACAGATACAGAAAAGATGAGGGAATTTATCATCAGAAAACCCCCACTCCAGGAATTACTAAAGGGGGTTCTCCAATCAGATACAAAGAACAAAAAAAAAACAGAGCCACAAGTAAAAGCTCCAAGAAGAACACAATAAAACCAAATTTAAACTGTGACAACAACAAAAAGAAAGAGGGGGAGAAGATGGAGATTAACAGTAGCAAAGGACGATGGAGTGCAAAAGTACTCACAAAATAGTTTGCTACAATGAACAGGGTAGGGACCCTTTTCATTACTCAAAGGTAACCACCATTGAAAAAACCACCACAGAAGCACATGAGATAAAAAAGATAGCAACAGAGGAAAGATGTATGGAATACAACCAAATAAAAACAAAAGATAGAAAAACGAAAGAGAAGGATCAAACAAGACACAAAACTAACAGAAAGCAAGATATAAAATGGCAATAGGGAACTCACAAGTGTCAATAATTACACTAAATGTAAACGGATTAAACTCACCAATAAAAAGGCACAGAGTAGCAGAATGGATTAAAAAAGAAAATCCAACTATATGCTGCCTACAGGAAACTCATCTAAGTAACAAGGATAAAAACAAATTCAAAGTGAAAGGCTGGAAAACAATACTCCAAGCAAATAACATCCAAAAAAAAAGCAGGTGTAGCAATACTCATATCGGATAATGCTGACTACAAGACAGGAAAAGTACTCAGAGATAAAAATGGCCATTTCATAATGGCTAAGGGGACACTGAATCAAGAAGACATAACAATTCTTAATATATATGCACCAAACCAAGGAGCACCAAAATATATAAGACAGCTACTTATTGACCTTAAAACAAAAACTGACAAAAATACAATCATACTTGGAGACCTCAATACACCGCTGACGGCTCTAGATCGGTCATCCAAACAGAGAATCAACAAAGACATAGTGGCCTTAAACAAAACACTAGAGCACCTGGATATGATAGACATCTACAGGACATTTCATCCCAAAGTGACTGAGTATACATTTTTCTCCAGTGTACATGGATCATTCTCAAGAATTGACCATATGTTGGGCCACAAAAACAACATCAGCAAATTCAGAAAAATTGAAGTTGTACCAAGCATATTTTCTGATCATAAAGCCTTGAAACTAGAATTCAACTGCAAAAAAGAGGAAAAAAATCCCACAAAAATGTGGAAACTAAACAACATACTTTTAAAAAATGAATGGGTCAAAGAAGAAATAAGTGCAGAGATCAAAAATTTATACAGACTAATGAAAATGACAATACGACATATCAGAATCTATGGGATGCAGCAAAAGCAGTGATAAGAGGGAAGTTCATATCACTTCAGGCATATATGAACAAACAAGAGAGAGCCCAAGTGAACCACTTAACTTCCCACCTTAAGGAACTAGAAAAAGAAGAACAAAGACAACCCAAAAGCAGCCGAAGAAAGGAGATAATAAAAATCAGAGCAGAAATAAATGAATTAGAGAACAGAAAAACTATAGAAAAAATTAATAGAACAAGGAGCTGGTTCTTTGAAAAGATCAATAAAATTGACAAACCCTTGGCAAGACTTACCAAGGAAAAAAGAGAAAGAACTCATATAAACAAAATTCAAAATGAAAGAGGAGAAATTACCACGGACACCGTAGATATACAAAGAATTATTGTAGAATACTATGAAAAACTTTATGCCACTAAATTCAACAACCTAGAAGAAATGGATAAATTCCTAGAAAAATACAACCTTCCTAGACTGAGTCAAGAAGAAGAAGAAAGCCTAAACAGACCTATCAATAGAGAAGAAATAGAAAAAACCATTAAAAACCTCCCCAAAAATAAAAGTCCAGGCCCTGATGGCTATACCAGCGAATTTTATCAAACATTCAAAGAAGACTTGGTTCCTATTCTACTCAAAGTCTTCCAAAAAATTGAAGAAGAAGCAATACTTCCAAACACATTTTATGAGGCCAACATAACCCTCATACCAAAACCAGGTAAGGATGGCACAAAAAAAGAAAACTACAGACCAATATCTCTAATGAATACAGATGCTAAAATACTAAACAAAATACTAGCAAATTGAATACAACAACATATTAAAAAAATAATACATCATGATCAAGTGGGATTCATCCCAGAATCTCAAGGATGGTTCAACATACGTAAAACGGTGAACGTAATACACCACATCAACAAAACAAAGAACAAAAACCACATGATCTTATCAATAGACGCAGAAAAGGCTTTCGATAAAATACAACACAATTTTATGTTTAAGACTCTCAACAAAATGGGTATAGAAGGAAAATATCTCAACATGATAAAGGCCATATATGATAAACCATCAGCTAACATCATATTAAATGGCACTAAACTGAAGGCTTTCCCCCTTAAATCAGGAACAAGACAGGGTTGTCCACTCTCTCCACTCTTATTTAATGTGGTACTAGAGGTTCTCGCCACAGCAATCAGACAAGACAAAGAAATAAAAGGCATCCATATCGGAAAAGAAGAAGTAAAGGTATCACTTTTTGCAGATGATATGATCCTATACATCGAAAACCCCAAAGAATCCACAAAAAGACTACTAGAAACAATAAGCCAATACAGTAAGGTCGCAGGATACAAAATTATCATTCAGAAGTCAATAGCCTTTCTATATGCCAACAATGAAACAACTGAGAAGGAACTCAAAAGAATAATCCCCTTCACGATTGCAACAAAAAAAATAAAATACTTAGGAATAAACATAACAAAGAATGTAAAGGACTTATATAATGAAAACTATAAACCATTGTTAAGGGAAATTGAAAAAGATATAATGAGATGGAAGAATATACCTTGTTCTTGGCTAGGAAGAATAAATATAATCAAGATGGCTATATTACCCAAAGCAATATACAAATTCAATGCAATTCCCATCAAACTTCCAATGACGTTTTTTAAAGAAATAGAGCAAAAAATCATCAGATTTATATGGAACTATAAAAAACCCCGAATAGCCAAAGCAATCCTAAAGAAAAAGAATGAAGCTGGGGACATTACAATATCTGACTTCAAACTCTATTATAGGGCCACGACAATCAAAACAGCATGGTATTGGCAGAAAAATAGACACTCAGACCAATGGAACAGAATAGAAAGTCCAGAAATAAAACCACATATATATAGTCAAATAATTTTTGATAAAAGGGCCAACAACACACAATGGAGAAAAGAAAGCCTCTTCAATAAATGGTGCTGGGAAAACTGGAAAGCCACATGCAAAAGAATGAAACTGGACTACAGTTTGTCCCCTTGTACTAAAATTAACTCAAAATGGATCAAAGATCTAAACATAAGACCTGAAACAATTAAGTACATAGAAGAAGACATAGGTACTCAACTCATGGACCTGGGTTTTAAAGAGCATTTTATGAATTTGACTCCAATGGCAAGAGAAGTGAAGGCAAAAATTAATGAATGGGACTACATCAGACTAAGAAGTTTTTGCTCAGCAAGGGAAACTGATAACAAAATAAACAGAAAGCCAACTAAATGGGAAATGATATTTTCAAACAACAGCTCAGATAAGGGCCTAATATCCAAAATATACAAAGAACTCATAAAACTCAACAACAAACAAACAAACAATCCCATAAAAAAATGGGAAGAGGATATGAACAGACACTTCTCCCAGGAAGAAATACAAATGGCCAACAGATATATGAAAAGATGCTCATCTTCGTTAGCTATTAGAGAAATGCAAATCAAAACAGCAATGAGATACCACCTCACACCTGTTCGATTAGCTATTATTAGCAAGACAGGTAATAGCAAATGTTGGAGAGGCTGTGGAGAAAAAGGAACCCTCATACACTGTTGGTGGGAATGTAAAGTAGTACAACCATTATGGAAGAAAGTATGGTGGTTCCTCAAAAAACTGAAAATAGAACTACCTTATGACCCAGCAATCCCTCTACTGGGTATATACCCCAAAAACTCAGAAACATTGATACGTAAAGACACATGCAGCCCCATGTTTATTGCAGCATTGTTCACAGTGGCCAGGACATGGAAACAACCAAAAAGCCTGTCAATAGATGACTGGATAAAGAAGATGTGGCACATATACACTATGGAATACTACTCAGCCATAAGAAATGATGACATCGGAACATTTACAGCAAAATGGTGGGATCTAGATAACATGATACGAAGCGAAATAAGTAAATCAGAAAAAACCAGGAACTGCATTATTCCATACGTAGGTGGGACATAAAAGTGAAACTAAGAGACATTGATAAGAGTGTGGTGGTTACGGAGGGGAGGGGGTAATGGGAGAGGGAAAGGGGGAGGGGGAGGGGCACAAAGAAAACAAGATAGAAGGTGACAGAGGACAATCTGACTTTGGGTGACGGGTATGCATCATAATTGATCGACAAGATACCCTGGTCTTGTTATCTTTGAATATATGTATCCTGATTTATTGATGTCACCCCATTAAAAAAATAAAATTATTTAAAAAAAAAAAAAAAAAAAAAAGAAAGCTAGCTATCTGCACTCTGACCAAATATGAGAGCAAGCCATCTCCAGAATGCCATCTTAAGCATTCATTTTTTTGGTACAGTTACTGTAATCAACCAGGGTACAGGCAAAACCCCAAAGGCATATTGAGCTGAGATTTTTATATAGTATTTGTTAAATGGATTATTTACTGTGATACAATTTACTGAGGCTTTATAAAACCATAGGGATATTGAGGTACACAAAGACCAGTAATGGTGAGGGGATATCACCACTTATAACACATCCAAAAGTTCAAGGGAAAGAGCTGAATCAATGGACAAGGGACTATTAATCAACACCTGTAGTTGTTGAGAAGTGATTCTCAAACTTGGAACAATTGCTATTTTGAGATAAATAATTCTTTGTTTGGTGAGGTGGTTTTATAAATTGTAGGATGTTTAATGGTATCCTTGACCTCTGTTTGTCCAATAGCATCTTATTTGTGACAATAATATAGGAGTCTAGACATTGTCAAATTTCCTCTTACTAGATGACCACTGGCCATAAAGATATTGTGTATATTAAAATGCTTTGACATATAAAATTTAAAAAAGACATATAAACCCCTTTCTGGCTGGAGAGAGACTGACCCTCCTGGGGCTGGCCAGAACCATGCCTATTATAAGCAAACTACATCTAGGGCTGTATTTGCTCTGTCTGTCTCATACACCCTACAAAGCAATTTTTCTCTATCTTAATTATCCAAGCACCAGGTACCAGGCAACTATAGAACACCTCTATAGCTTTGAACCTGCCAAAATTATTCAAACTAGCCGAAGCTAAACTGTCCCGCTCTGCCCTTCAATCAGAAACCCCAATATAAGCTGTTTCCTAAATCTGCCCCTTGCTTCTGTCATCTGTCTCCTGATCATCCTGGTGGTTTTCCATGTGACTCTGAGTGGGGTCTGTGCCTCCTGTTTCTAGGACTTGTGAGTTTAATAAACTTTGGTTTTTTGTCTGAGCCTTGCCTGTGTCTCTTCTTGCAGTCACACATGATTGACTATCTCATAGAAGAACACAAAATAGCAATATTTTCACAACCAGAACATAGCAGCAAAGGAAGGAGAGAGGGAAATATTGCCCTAATCACTTCTTTCTTCCAGTTCTGTGATTTCTTTTTCCAGACGGTGAGGGATCTCAGATAATGCAATCTCTAGGTTTAACATCATAGAATTGGGGATTTTGCTGTTGTTGGAGGAGGCAGAAAAAAAGACATGATTATCTTCATGTAATAATCTATTAAATCTCCTTTTAAATACTAAATTATAGTTTTGAATGTAAACTTTAATACACTTTTGCAGTCATATATCCACATTCTTGACATTCACATACTTTGATTAATTCAACTTGGTCTTCAACTATTTCAGGAAGGAAATATGTTGGTCAAATTGGAGTGTTAAACCTTATGAGTGTGAAAAGATGAAATATTTTTCATGCTTACACAACTTGTCTAATACTGTTCATCAAAAGACTCTGTCTATCATAGTCATTCAAGAATCCAGGCTGACAGAGCTAACATTTCATTGTGTGCTCCCGTCATTACTGTGAGAAGCCATGCAGTGCCTGCTAGGGCTTCCACCCTGAAGTAACATACCTCACTAAAGCTAATATTTCATTACTTAATAGTTCACATCTTCCTACCTAGCTCCAGTGCAGACAGAGGTGTGTAATCATGCCATGTGCTTAAAAATCAAATTGAAATACTTTCAAACAATACTAATAATTTACCAAGAGAATGTATTTTATTTGGTTTTGACTGTTCCTAGAAATAAATTTTTGCTATTTCTTCTTACTCTTCTCTCTAAAAAGTCCTATAGATATTAGGCAAACCTGTTCTTAGTTTTAACTTTAAAAGTTTTATGCTATTATGAAAGGGCTTATCACCTGATTTCAACCTGACATAAATATTTTGGCTTGATATATATTTGACCTTGATATATATAAGGTCAAATTAAAAGCCACTTTATAAACTTACACACTGGTGGCAGCTCAACAAATACTGTATGATTTCATTTATACACAGAATCTAAAGAATAAAATAAACAGACAAAATTGAAACAGACTCATAGATACAGAGAGAAAACTGATAGTTTTCAGAAGAAGAGGAGGGTTGACTTGGGGGATTAGTTGTAAAAGGAGAAGTGATTAAGAACTATATCAATTAGTAGTCACACAATAGTCACAGGGATATAAAATACAGTATAGGGAACATAGCCAATAATACAGTAGTAACTATTAATGGCGCCAAGTAGGTAATGGCAATATTAGGGGCAACACTTTGTAAAGTATATATATGATTGTCTAACCACTATATTTTATGCAATTATTATTTTATATTAGTACAAAATAATATGAAATGTAAACTGTCATTTAAAAATAAAATAAGGGGGGTTCAAAGATGGCCACGGAGTAGGCAGATGCACCAACTCCCACTTCCCAGAAACAAGTGGGAAGTTTAAGTTGTGGATTACAACTTAAATCTGAGAACACTCATCATGAAAGACAAATTTTGGACTAAACTAAGAGGATTCTACAATCAAGGACCACCAAAGAACCCACACTGAGTCTGGTAGGAGGGACAGAGATGCGGAGAAGGCTACCCCACTCCTGGTACCAGGGAGCAGGGAATGGGGAATGGAGCCCAGAAGGAATTTTCATGAAAGGGAGGGTTGTCCCACAAGTTGCAGGTCCTTATCCCCAAAACCAGATCCCAGCCTAGAACCCTGGAGATGGGAAGGGGCTGACTATATTTGGCTGAGAAAATAGCCTGGACACAGTTTGAGAGGAGGCAGGACTCTCAGACCCAGGATCTGTATTAAAGGAACTACACGGAGAACCTCACTCACAGCCACATTCCAGGGGCTCCAGGAGGACACCTTAACCCCTGGACTGAGTCACTCCCCAGATTTAAAGTGAACCAGCATCACCAGCAAAGGAAAGAAAGTGCCCTGTCCACTAGAGGCTCCCCTACCCTAGCTAGAACAAAGGTGCTTAGCGCCAGGCGCCATGTTAGGGACACAAATAGGGTGTGCAGAAGTCTAAGCTACACCACCCACCACACTGCTAAGTGCTTGCCCAGGGTAGACAGGCCAGAGGCAACAAGGCGCGGCCGTGAAGGTTCGAGAGAGCACACGCAGGCCCCAGCCCACAGAGCCCAGGACCGCCATTGCTGCTGGGGAAGCCTGGGCTCACATACACCCCACATACACCCCTGCTCCCTGAGTGGCCCACCCTAGGTGAATACGAAGGCCGGACAGTCAACAGTGGGGTAACACGCAAGATCACCAGCTAAGGCGGAAGTCGCCTGGCAGCCACCGGGAGCTGGGCAGGCATGCAAGCCCGCTTGGGGCTGGATGCACCTTTGGCAGTGATCCAAGTGGAGGCGGAGCCCCAGTGGCAACTGAGTGGGTAAGCGCAGATGCGTACACAAGTCCACTAGTGACAACGAAAGTTGCCTGGCAGCCACAGGAAGCCAGGCAGGTGTGCAAACTGGTCCAGGGCTGGGCGTGCCCTTGGCAGTGATCCGAGCAAAGGCAGAGCCCCAGTGGTGAAACGCAGGCTCAAACATGAGTCCGTGAGTCTGCCAGCGACAGCAGCAGTCCCGCCAGCTATTACAGGAACCCTAGCAGCGTGGAAAGCTGCTCAAGGCGCGGACACGCCCTCAGCAGTAAAGTCAATGCCGGAGACATCTACAGAGATCTGAGAGGGCGCCTGCGACCCCCCCTAAGCAGCCGCTGAGATCTGAGCCAACCAAGGCAGACCTGGAAGCAGTACAAATGGCCTCACTGGCATGCGCGAGCCCAAGCAGGGCAGCAGCTGTCATGGAGGTGGGATGGAGCCAGCAGTGCCTGAGCCCAAAAGCCCTGAGCAGCACTAGCAGTGGTGGCCTGGTAGAGAGATCACAATATGGGAGCTAAAGCAAAGTTCCCCAAACTTTTTACACAGGGGGCTAGTTCACTGCCCTTCAGACCGTTGGAGGGCCGGACTATAAAAAAAAACAACAAACTATGAACAAATCCCTATGCACACTGCTCATATCTTATTTTAAGGTAAAAAAACAAAATGGGAACAAATACAATATTTAAAATAAAGAACAAGTAAATTCAAATCAACAAACTGACCAGTATTTCAATGGGAACTATGGGCCTGCTTTTGGCTAATGAGATGGTGTTGCCCCTTCCAGAAGTGCAGCGGGGGCTGGGTAAATGGCCTCAGGCTGTAGTTTGGGGACCCCCTGAGCTAAAGTGTCTAGCTCAGGGGGTCCCCAAACCTTTTTATAAAAACTGCCCACTTTTGCAGTGCTGGTCAACCTGGTCTCTCCTGCCCACTAGTGGGCATTCCAGCTTTCAAGGTGGGCGGTAGTGGAGCAACCAAATGGTCTAGAAAAACACCTGAAGCGAAGAAGTAGGCCAACATCTAATACAGTACCTAATCACTGAATTACAGTACTGAGCCCAACAAGTAGCCAGCAATAAAAAGCAAAAGAAAGTGGATTTTAGGAGAGCTTGAACTTTTACAGTAACGTCACCTGGACCAAGAGTAGAAAAAAGCAAGCCTAGGAGTGCAGCTGATATTTACAATGGCACCTGGACCCAGCAGAGGCAGACACAAGATCTGGATAACTTGTAGCTCCCGAAAAGTGGATAAGAACCAGTCACAGACAGTGACTCCCACTGACCTGCCCCAGGCCCCAACCAGGAAATACCAGGGCAACACAGATAAAATGGGAAGACCAAGAAGTGCAATCCAAATGACTCAACAAGAGAAATTCTCAGAAAAAGAGCTGAGTGAGATGGATATAAGCAAACTACTGGAGGCAGAGTTTAGAATAATGGTTGTTAGAATGCTGAAAGATCTTAAAACAACAATGGATGGTCACAGTGAGCACATAAATAAAGAAATAACAAGTGTTAAAAAAAACATTGAAATAATAAAGGAGAACCAGTCAGAAATGACAAATACAATATCAGTAATGAAGACTACACTAGAAGCAATTAATAGCAGGCTGGATGAAGCAGAGGATTTAATCAGTGATTTAGAAGATAAGATAAATGAAAACATGAAAGTGGAGCAGCAAAAAGGAAAGAGAATGAAAAAATCTGAGGAAACTCTAAGAAAGCTCTGTGACAATCTAAAGAGAAACAACATTCCCATTGTAGGAGTTCCTGAAGAAGAAGAGAAAGAACAAGTGTTAAAAACTTTGTTCAATCAGCCTGGCCTGTGGTGGTGCAGTGGATAACGCATCGACCTGGAAATGCTGAGGTCGCCGGTTCGAAACCCTGGGCTTGCCTGGTCAAGGCACATTTGGGAGTTGATGCTTGCAGCTCCTCCCCCCTTCTCTCTCTCTGTCTCTTCTCTCTCTGTCTCTCCCTCTCCTCTCTAAAAATGAATAAATAAATAAATAATTTAAAAAAAGAAAAAAACAACAACAACAACAAAAAAAACTTTGTTCAATCAAATAATAGCCATAAACTTCCCTAAATTGATGCAGGACAAAGTCACACAAGTTCAATAAGCACAGAGAACTACATTAAAGAGAAACATAAAGAAATCCACACCAAGACACATCATAATTAAAATAACAAAGCTAAGAGATAAAGAGAAAATATTAAAAGCTGCTAGAGAAAAAAAGGCTATCACCTACAAAGGAACCCCCATAAGGATGATATCCAACTTCTCAACTGAAACACTTGAGGCTAGAAGGAAACAGTAAGAAATATTCAAAGTAATGCAGAACAATGGACTATATCAAACTAAAAAGCTTTTGCACAGCAAAAGATAATATGAACAGAATAAAAAGACAAACCACACAATGGGAGAACATATTCAACAATATATCTGATAAGGGGTTAATAACCAAAATTTATAAAGAATGTGTAAAACTCAGCACCAGGAAGACAAACAATCCAATCAAAAAATGGGCAAAAGAAATGAATAGACACTTCTCCAAAGAGGACTTACAGATGGCCAATAGACAGATGAAAAAATCAACATCACTAATCATTAAAGATATGGAAATTAAAACCCTAATGAGATACCCCCTTACACCAGTCATAATGGCGCTCATTAACAAAACAACACACTATAGGTCTGTTGAAGATGTGGAGAAAGGGAACCCTCCTGCACTGCTGGTGGGAATGCAGACTGGTACAGCCACTGTGGAAAATAGTATGGAGATTCCTCAAAAAATTAGAAATAGAACTGCCTTTGACCCAGCCATCCTACTTATAGGAATATATCCAAAGGACACCATATCACTGACTGAAAAAAAAATGCACCCCCATGTTTATGGCAGCATTGTTCACAATAGCGAAGATCAGTGAACGAGTTGATTAAAAAGCGGTGGTACACATATATAATGGAATACTATGGGGCCATGAAAGAAGAAGAAATATTATATTTTGCAACAATATGGATGTACCTGGAAGCTATTATGTTCAGTGAAATAAGCCAATTCCTCATTCATTTGAGGAATCCAAGGAACAATATGACTGAGGAATGGAATTAAACCTGAAGGGAAGAGGGGAGGAAGCTGTTGAGAGGAGGGTAAGGGAGATGTTGAGGGGAATATGGGGTAGGGAGGATGCTTTTGGGGAGACACTAGAATCTATGTATACACAATAAATAAATAAATAAATAAATAAATAAATAAAATAAAATAAAAAACAAAGCACACTATGGTGCTGGATTTCTGTGGATACTGATGCCAAGAGTAACAATTAACATCACTAGAGGAAATAAGTGTCCTCTGATTGCTCTAGCACCTAGTCTTGCTCCCTTTTCAGACCTCTCTCACCTAGACAGAATGACTAGTTAATGGTTTTATCTACATTTTCCATAGCTGTGTCTACTCTAAGCCATTATGAGCTTTCAGAGACAAAAAAAAAAAAAAAGAACTAGGTGATGACTACTCTCTCATTAAAATGATCCCTACTCTATGATGTTTGGCTAAAATCTTGAAATTTCTTGTATCAACTTTTGATATCTTTATTGGAAATCAGGGGAAAAAATTAAAGATATTTAGAGATCAAAACTTATGTCCCATCCTGTCATAATTTTTGGTTTTGTATGATTGCATTAGGGACACCATAGAGAGGGCAGAGGTGACAAAGAGCATTGGCAATGACGCAGAATCGGAACCACAAAATAGCCAGCAAAGAGGAGACCTTAAAATTGAGGTATGTCAATTTTTATTTTATATTGTTCCAATTTTGTAGATGGGGTTGGGGTGTGATGCATTAAATGTGTGAATAAAAAAATATTAAATCACCCATTAAAAAGTGACTAGATCATTAAGTTACAACATAGTAAAAATGCATTTAGTGTACAGGAAAGTAAATAGACTCTTCACTTCAATATGTAAAAGTGCCATAATAGAATGTGGGTTTTCCCTGAAAACTCAAAATAACCACTTATATATACTGTATTAAATAAAGTAAAGCTCACCATGACTTAACTGAATTGAAGAAATTATAAATGATACTTATCATAATACAAACATGTAAAAGGAGCTCAATAATGCCCAGTATTGGCAAGGTTTTGTGAAAATTAAAATCTCATATGGTGTTAATGAGTGTACACATGAACAAAGTTTTTTCCCCTAAGGTAATTGGTGTTAAAAATTAAATACATAAACATTTTTGAAGAAATTTCAATTCTAGAATTTCATCTTCCAAAATACTTATATGTGTATGAAGTTACATGCTCAAGGCCAGGCTCTATTACTAAAAATCTCTTAATGTCCATTTCCAGGTGAAGGATAATTATAAAAGAAGCATATTATTTAAGAATAATAACTGTTAATAAAAACATAAGAACAAAGTAGAAAATATTTTAGGGCTAATCAATCTCTGAAATTCCAGAAGCCTATGAAGAAAGGCTTTGAGAAGCCTAGGAGAGAAAGCTTTAAGTATGTTTCTTGGCACAGAAACAGCACATGCTGCACGCATCTTATAATTATTGCTGTATTTCATTCTCCCTTGTTGTAAAAAGAAAATATATGACTGATTCATCTTTTCGAGCAAGCACAGATGCCTGTAAGGGTGAATGAAGCTCAATGCCATTTCAAGATGAGATGCAACTAATCCATCTTCAAATCGTAAATTCCAGTCGTCTACTACCAGAGCTGATCTTTCTATTCTTGAATTAAAGATGAATGAATTAGGGTCTTTGTGTGACACCAAAGAATAATATATGCACTGAACTGGAAATTCAATGTGTTTATCAAAGAGCTGAAAATAGAGATCATGGGTAAGGCTTTTAGAAAATAATTTTGTATGGGCCTAAAATGAACACTTAATTAAATAGGAATATTTGGTATTTTAACTAGTGATACAAAATTAAAGACCATATCAAACAGAACTGTGACTTGCATGTTTTGGTAATTTGCTTGATTGGGCTACATCTATCATAAAAATTTTTGTGAGTGTTTGTAAAATGGTAAAACTACTTTTTCTTGCCTTTTTAAAGTTCTGTTATTAATTTAGATATGAGTTTGATCTAAACACTAGAACAGATAATATTCTGAGAACTGTGGAATTTTGATTTAAAATGTAGCTTACTTTGTGAGACCAAGTCTTTTAATGTAGAATTATCTCTGATTGTTTAGATAGAGTCAATATTATAAGCTCATATACCAATAGTTTTAGACATAAGGTAATTTATCCTAAAGCTCTACTGCTTGATTATGTAAAAAATATCTAAAATTTAGTATTAACAGTTAGCATTTTGATGACTATACCATGTTCGGCACACCATTTTCAAATCAGCACCGTGAAATATAATTTGTGGGAGAAGGAACATTCTGAGTGTACAGGCTCCTGTATCTGTATCTATGTTTTCTCCAATGTCACTTATGATAAACTAATGAAATTCATTACATCGCTACTAACTTGTTTAATAAAATGTCAATTTTTACCTTAAAAAAGGTTAGACTTGATCATTTAATAACTTTAATAATTTTATTGTCATATAATGAACCAAAAGGAAGCCCTGTGCCTATTCACAAAATGAATAAATTCATTCAGTCCTATGGTCAATATTATCTGCCAAGCCTTATAAAATTTAGTTTGTATAATGATGAACATGATAGAGACAGTCTCTGTTCATGGGGTTTATAATTAAAGAAGGAGGAAGGATAAATAAATACTATAAAAATTAATTCTGTTGCACTCTTCAAGGTGCTCTTGGCCCACCAGTTTTCAAGGCAGCTCTGTTGTTTACTTTGCTGGTTCCCCACATTAAGCACGGACAGTCTTATTTTGCTGCCCTGGGGCAATCTACAAAACTACTGATAGCTGGACAGCCACACACATGCAGAAATCAGAAGTACAAGGAAGTTTAGGCTTCCAATGGCAACTTTAAAGCAGAAGAGTGTCAGTAGATAAATGTTCAAATGGAAAAGCTTATTTAATGCTCACCAAAATGACATTTTTGGGGCAAAACATTACTACTGTTGGAGCTCTAACCTTTGGACTGCTGTGACCAATGAACTAATATGTGGTATTGTGTTGCCAATAACTAGAATAAGCAACTCCAGTACCAAAATGGTAATAGGGTTAGACCTGCTCACCATTACTCAGTTACCCACTTGCATAATATGTGCCCTCAGTCTCCTAAAACTAAAGTTCTGTCTCTTGTCTTGTTTACCAGGGGTTGAGTGGGAATATGTCTAGATGAGGGATACAGTAAATAACCTTCATCAATTAAGGCTAAGACCACCACCTTATCACTCTGGATTTTTCGTGTCTGTCATCTATAGTGGTAGTCCGATGTCCTTTACACAGTGGAAGCAAGAAAGAGTAGGTATGAGCATCAGTGGCTCATACCTTGCGAGAATCTAAATACTTCCAGTCCCTTGATGATATAGTCTCAGTAAGAGAAAACAAATAAGAGCTGACCTTTCAGAAATAAAAGATAATTTTATATTAATTCTGAGTAGTCATTTATATCTCTTCATTACCATATCAGACAATATGGCTTTAGAAGGTCTAGTATAATTAGTACTGGTTGTCCACAGCAGCAACAGATTAGTTTTACTGGTACACTTAGCTGGATCATAGGATTCCTAGATATCGGGTTTAACATTAATTCTTAGTGTGTCTATGAAGGTATTTCTGGAAAAGATTAGCATTTGTATTGGTATGTTGAAAAGCATGGTCCTCTCCCACATGGGCAGGCCTCATCCAATCTCTTGATAGCTTGAGTAGAACAGAATGGCAGAGAGAGTTTAAATCATCTCTGTTTGTTTCCTAGCTAAAATGTTAGTCTTCTGCTGTACTCAGTGCTCTTGATTCTCTGACCTTCAGACTTGGACTGCGGCTCTCTAGCCTTCTAACCACCTGCTTTCCTGAGTCTCCAGCTAATAGATAGCTGATTATAGGACTTCTCAATCTCCATAATTATGTGAGCCAATACCTTATAATAAATCCATTTATATATCTATATATCTATATATATATCTCTATATTTATATATATATATCTATAGATAGATAGATAGATAGATAGATATAGATAAATCCTGTTTTTCTGGAGAACTATTAATAATACAAAGCCTTAAATGTCTTGTTTTTTTTCCATGGCTTATTTTTAAGACGTTCCCATTTTTGCATTGGGGTTATTATTGCCTGGCAGTTCTTCAAGAGATTAAAAGTTCAATAAAGTTAAAAGTTCATCAGAAGTACCATGCAAATCAGCAAGTCCATTTATAGGTATATATATGTACAAGAGAACTGAAAACATATTGCAACACATAAGCATCTATATGAATTTGCATAGCATAGTAATTAATCTTAACCCCAAAAGTGGAAACAACCCAAAGGCCCACCAACCAATGAGTGGGTAAATAAAATACAGTAGTGTGTTCATAGAATGCAGTAGCACTTATCAATAAAAAAGGATGTAGTATTGATATATCTCACAACTTGGGTAAATCTTTAAAACATTGTACATGAAAGAAACCTGTGACAAAAGATCACATATATAATCTTTTGATTTCATTTGTAAGAAAAATTCAGAATAAGCATATTTATAGACACTGAAAATATATTAGTGGTTGTCTAGGGAACAACTACTGGTAAATACAGGTTTAATTTGGAGGTAATAAAAATATTCTAAATCTGATTGTAGTGATGGTTACAATTTTGAAAATAAAATAAATGTACTTTAAAGGGATATATATTGTGGTATGTAAATTTTATCTCCATAAACTTATGGAATATAACAAAAACAGGAAAATCTAATTATACATGAGCATGAAATAATTAAAATAACAATTATTGGTTATTAAAAGAAATAGCACAATACTTAAATAAATGGAGGTATACACCACTCTAATGCGTTATAACACTCAATACTGTATGGATGTCAGTTCTTCTTAAAGTATATTTAGATTCCTTATTGTCCAAATCAAAATACTAGATTTTAAAATTTTTCGTAGAAACTGACACATTTTTTCTGTAACCTATATGGAAAGCAGAGAGACCCAAATAGCCAGTGCAATAAGAGTATTTGAAGCTGCAGGTCTTACATGAAGACATTTTAAATAACTAGAGTAATTAGAATAGTGCCATATTAGATAAGTGTGCCTGGTAACAGAGTAGAATATTCATAAACATACTGGCACAGAAAAGATCAATTTGATTTTAAATAAAATATGAAAAATGATTGAGTTTTAAGAAGGAAACACATAGCATCTTTATTTTAGAATAGGTAGATATTTCTTTTAAAATGTACAAAAAAGCACTAATACTAAGAAAAAATGATAAATCTGACATTTTAAAAGTAAAAAATGCCCTGGCCAGTTGGCTCAGTGGTAGAGCATCGGCCTGGCGTGCAGGAGTCCCGGATTCAATTCCCGGCCAGGGCACACAGGAGAAGTGCCCATCTGCTTTTCCACTCCTCCCCCCTCTCCTTCTTCTCTGTCTCTCTCTTCCCCTCCCGCAGCCAAGGCTCCATTGGAGCAAAATTGGCCTGGGCACTGAGGATGGCTCTGGTTGCAACAGAGCGATGCCCCAGATGGGCAGAGCATTGCCCCCTGGTGGGCATGCCAGGTGGATTCCGATTGGGTGCATGCGGGAGTGTCTGACTGCCTCCCTGTTTCCAACTTCAGAAAAATACAAAAAAAAAAAAAGTAAGAAATTCTTTATTATATTTTAATGTTAAATGATTAAAAGCCCGTTCTCAGAGAAGGATATAAATATCATATAAATATATTAAAACAAATACTTCATGCCTAGATCAAATATTTTTAATAAGAAAAAATACCCAGCCTGACCTGTGGTGGCGCAGTGGATAAAGCATCGGCCTGGAAATGCTGAAGTAGCAGGTTCGAAACCCTGGGCTTGCCTGGTCAAGGCACATATGGGAGTTGATGC